>NW_028185176.1:1906-3510 GCF_003343005.1 Rhea americana
GCACGTGGCTCGTGCAAGGGGCTGTGTGTGCTGCACCATGTGCACACGCTGCATTGTATGTGCTGCAGCGCGCGTGCAGCATCGGGCGTGCAAGGGGCCAAGTGCGCTGCACCGTGCTCGTACTGCATTGCACGTGCTGTGGGGCGTGTGTGTCACACAGGCACCCACAGGTGCAGGTGGGTGCTGTGGGTGGGTGCCTCTGCATGCCCCGTGCACGTCCATGGACACTAGTGGGTGCCCTGTGCATGCCGGTGGGTGCCCAAAGGTGCAAGTGGGTGCTGCAAGCAGGTGGGTGGGTGCTTCTGCATGCCCCACGCACATCCATGGACACTAGCGGGTGCCCCGTGCATGCTGGTGGGTGCTCACAGGTGCAAGTGGGTGCTGCAAGCAGGTGGGTGGGTGCTTCTGCATGCCCCGTGCATGCCCATGGCCACCCGTGGGTGCCCTGTGTGTGCCCGCGGGTGCCCGCGGGTGCTGCAAGCAGGTGGGTGGATGCTTCTGAATGCCCCGTGCATGTCCATGGCCACCCCTGGGTGCCCCCTGCACGCTGGTGGGTGCCCACAGGTGCAGGTGGGTGCCGTGGGTGGGTGCCTCTGCATGCCCCGCGCACATCCATGGCCACCCGTGGGTGCCCCACGCGCGTGCCAGCGGGTGCCGGCGGGTGCCGGCGGGTGCCGCGGGCCGGGCGCCTACCAGGAGGGCGGCGTAGCGGCGGGTGCAGACGGCGCGGTGCAGGGCGGTGGCACCGTCGCGGGCGCGGAAGTCCAGGTGGGCCCCCCCCAGGCACAGCAGCCGGATGATCTCCACCTCGCCGGGGCCGTCGCGCTGCGCCGCCAGCGTCAGCGGCGTCTCTGCGCCCAGCGCGTCAGCCCCGGGGCACCCGGCTGCGCCGAGGCTGCCCGGGGACGCGGCGGGGCGCCCGGGGACGTCGGGGTACCCGGGGGACTTCGAGGTGCCCCAGGATGTCAGGGAGCCCGGGGACTTTGGGGGTGCTGGGTGCTAGGGACACCCAGGGACATCGGGGCACCCAGGGAGTCTGGGGACATCGGGGCGCCCGGGGACGTCGGGGCAGCTGGGTGCTAGGGACACCCAGGGACATCGGGGCACCCAGGGAGTCTGGGGACATTGGGGCGCCCGGGGACGTCGGGGCGGCCGGGTGCTGGGGACACTCAGGGACATCGGGGCACCAGGGGACGTTGGGGCGCCCAGGGACATCAAGGCAGTTGGGTGCTGGGGACACCCAGGGGCATCGGGGCACCCAGGGAGTCTGGAGACATTGGGGCGCCCGGGGATATCGAGGCGGCCGGGTGCTGGGGACACCCAGGGACATCAGGGCACCTGGGGACATTGGGGCGCCCAGAGACATCAGGGCTGCTGGGTGCTGGGGACACCCAGGGACATCAGGGCACCCAGGGAGTCTGGGGACATTGGGGCGCCCAGAGACATCGGGGCAACTGGGTGCTGGGGACACCCAGGGACATCGGGGCACCCAGGGAGTCTGGGGACATTGGGGCGCCCGGGGACATCAGGGCGGCCGGGTGCTGGGGACACCCAGGGACATCGGGGCACCTGGGGACATTGGGGCACCTGGGGACGTCGGGGCG
>NW_028185176.1:4145-5700 GCF_003343005.1 Rhea americana
GGGAGTCTGGAGACATTGGGGCGCCTGGGGACTTCCAGGGACATTGGGGCACCCAGGGCATCTGGGGATGTTGGGGCACCTGGGGACATCAAGGCTGCTGGGTGCTGGGGACACCCAGGGACATCGGGGCACCCGGGGAGTCTGGGGACACCGGGGCACCCAGGGACGTCGGGGCGGCCGGGTGCTGGGGACATTCAGGGCCATCAGGGCACCCGGGGCCATCAGGGCAGCCAGGTGCTGGGGACATCTGGGGATGTCAGGGCACCCTGGGGACATTGGGGGACCCAGGACACCCGGGGACATCGGGACACCCGGGTGCTGGGGACATCTGGGGACATCGGGGCTGCTGGAGACTCCTAGGGACATCAGGGCACCCGGAGCACCCCGGGGACATCAGGGGACATCGGGGCACCCGGGGCCATCAGGGCAGCCAGGTGCTGGGGACATCTGGGGACATCAGGGCAGCTGGGACATCTGGGGACATCAGGACACCCGGGACATCTGGGGACATCAGGGCAGCTGGGACATCTGGGGACATCGGGGCACCCAGGCACCTGGGACTTTTAGGGACATCGGAGCAGCTGGGGACACCCAGGGACATTGGGGCACATTGCAGGGGAGGGGGGGTCACAGGGGACACGGAGGCGTCCCCAAGGGGCACGGGGACATGACCGTGGGGTCACCGGGGGCACGGGGACATTGCGAGAGGGTCAGAGGGGACACGGGGGGGTGTTCCCAAGGGGCAGGGTGACATGGCCGGGACGTCCCCGAGGGGAAGGGGGATGTGGCTGATGGGTATGGGGATGTTGTGGGGACGTGGCCGAGGGGCAGGGGGCCGTGGCAGCACGTGGCCAAGGGGCAGGGTGACATGGCAGGGATGTCCCCGAGGGGCAGGGGGCCGTGGCCAAGGGGCAGGGGGCCGTGGCGGGGCCGTGGCCAAGGGGCAGGGGGATGTGGTGGGCACGTGGCCAAGGGGCAGGGGGCCGTGGCAGGGATGTCCCCGAGGGGCAGAGGCCGTGGCCAAGGGGCAGGGGGCCGTGGCAGGGATGTCCCCGAGGGGCAGAGGCCATGGCCGAGGGGCAGGGGGCCGTGGCGGGGCCGTGGCCAAGGGGCAGGGGGATGTGGCGGGCACGTGGCCGAGGGGCAGGGGGCCGTGGCAGGGATGTCCCCGAGGGTCAGGGGGCCGTGGCCGAGGGGCAGGGGGATGTGGCGGGCACGTGGCCGAGGGGCAGGGGGCTGTGGTGGGCACGTGGCCAAGTGGCAGGGGGCCATGGTGGGGCCGTGGTTGAGGGGCAGGGTGACGTGGCAGGGATGTCCCGAGGGCCAGGGGCCATGGCTGAGGGGCAGGGGGCTGTGGCAGGCATGTGGCCAAGGGTCAGGGGGCCGTGGCGGAGATGTCCCCGAGGGGCAGGGGCCGTGGCCGGCACGTGGCCGAGGGGCAGGGGGCCGTGGCAGGGATGTCCCCGAGGGGCAGGGGGCCGTGGCTGAGGGACAGGGGGCTGTGGCGGGCACATGGCCGAGGGGCAGGGGGCCGTGGCGGGGCCATCTCTGAGGG
>NW_028185177.1:0-1819 GCF_003343005.1 Rhea americana
CAGGGATGCAGGGACGCAGGGATGCTCAGATGCAGGTACACGCGGATGCAGGGATGCACGGATGCAGGGACGCAGGGACACAGCCGGCCGCGTGCCAGTGCTCCCTGTGCAAATATTTGCCTGGAGCGTTGGAAAGAGGCGCACGCTGCTAATTGCAGCTAATCCACCGCCGGATTGCAGCGTTGCCGGCTCAGCACCAGCCGTGCGCAGAGCGCCCCAGCCCCGGCTGCAGCCCCGAACCGCCCCGGCTGCTTCGGCAGCGGCCCCCATGTCGATGGCCCACCCGTCCCCCGGCTGCCCTGGATTGCACTGGGCCCTTAATAAGACGTGATTCACACACTGTGCTTAATTAGCAATTCAGTTAACGGTTTGTAATTCAGGCACGACCCTGATTGCATCCGAATGCTACTTTATTTCTTCACTGCCGCTTGCATTCTGAGCACTAATTATGCCTCTTTGGATGCTAATTGCTTCCCAGCCCTCTGCTGCTGTCTTTCCCGAGCAACACTTATTTTTCATGCATCCATGTGTTTAACTAATAAAAGGTGGCGAGGAACCACCTCGTCCGGGGTGTCACCACGATCCCATCCGATGCCCGGGGAAGACGAGGTGGCGCCCACCAGGGCTGGCYGCTCGCAGCCATCCGCCGGCTTTCCGGGCCGGGAAGCCTTTTTCCTGGCGGGGAGCGCATTCCCGCGCGCCCGGCTCCCCGCGCCCAGCGAGGGAAGCGTGGCGGAGCCCCGGCCGCCGCTTTGCCCCGGCTGCTCCGCGGCTCCGTGCCTCAGTTTCCCCTCTCGCAGGCTACCCCGGCCCCCGTTCATCTCGCTGTTTTTTTTTATTCCTGGCCGCTGCTTCGCATTAGCGGTGCCTCGGTGGCGCGAGCCGGGGGCTCCCGGGCCCATCCCAAAGGCAGCGGCGGCTTTCAGCCCGCGGCTGGGGCGGTCGGCGGTGCCGGATCGCCGGGGCCGGGCTGGCGGCGGGCGCCCGGATTGCTCCTCCGCTGCCCAGACCCGCCGGCTTTGCAGCTAATCGAACCGCCGTCGCTGATTTATTTTCCCAGCCGGCTGGAAGCCGCTTGCGAGCCCGAAGGTGGCTGAGAGCCGGCTTTTATTGCCCTCGATAATGACTGTATCACTAACGGGTCTTTAATTATCTCGGCCGCCCTCGTTAAGGGCGCTCGGAGGGGGCCCGCGGCGGCAGAGGCGGGCGAGGGGCCGGGCGCCCCGGTGGGAAGGGGCGCCGCCGCGGGGCGAGGGCTCCCCCGCCGCGGGCAGGCGGCCGAGCCACAGCCGGCAGCCGGAGGGTTAAGCGGCCGCCGGGGCCGGAGCCGCAGCCGCTGCCGGGCGATGAGCGCCTGCATTGCGGGATATTAATGCAAAGCGTTATTAACCAGCAGCGCGGGGCTGCGGCCGCCCCCACCCCGGGCAGGTGCCCGCCAGGACGCCTGGGCCCCTCCGGCGAGCCGCCCGGGCCGTGCTCGCATCCCGGCGCTCGGGCAGAGATGGGGTTTATTTATTTAAACTGTTTGGCGGCGGAGGGGAGCACAGGAATGCGCAATCCTCCTTGCGCCGGAGTCCTGCTGGATGGCCCAGCCGCCCCGGCAGCGGCTCGCCAATTAAATATCCATCAGTAACAAGGAAAACAAACTCGCGGAGCCCTAACGCGCCGCATTAAAAGTTAATAATGCAGCCGGCACCTGCAGCAAGAGAGGCAAATTAAGAGCAGCGCTTGGAGTGACAGAGTAAATGGAGGAGGGAGCAATTAACAGTCGTAAAAAGTTGAAGAAAATCGGTTTCGAGGAGGGGGCGCGTGCGGAAGC
>NW_028185177.1:3902-5541 GCF_003343005.1 Rhea americana
TTCATTAGCTGGTCCATTTACTTACTGAAAACACTGACCCCCCCCCCGAAATGCCCATTTTCTCTACGGGGGTCTCTTTCCTAAAGGGCAGGAGCCAGCTTGGAGCCCCAGGGTGGGGGGGGGTGAGGAGCGCTTGGACGGCCGCCGCGGTCCCACGCTGTAGGGTGCCCCCAGCCCSTTTACGTCTGAACTGGGCCCAAAATGGAGACGTGATGCTTCGGTGCCCGGAGCCATCGCCCCCTACGCGGAAGCACGGCCGCGAGGCGCCAGCCCGCGCGCTCCCTTCCGCGGCCCCGCGGCGGCTGCAAAGGTCCTTTTAATCAGGGCTAATTTTATGCATCATTAATATCAGGCCTGATTACGAGGAATAAAAGTTCAACCGAGGGAAAGATGAAAGGCGGCGGCGGCGGCGGCCGCCTCGCCCGGGGCCGCGCGCGGGGCCCGCGGTGCCGGGGCCGGAGCAGCCCGAGCCGGGGGCTGCGCTCCGGCTCGCGGGAAGGGCAGGAAGCGGGCGTTATTGGCTTTCCTCGTTAACGCCGCTCTGGGCGCGTAATGTGGCTCCTCCAGAGCCCCGCCGGCGCTGCAGGTACTTATTCCGCGGGCGATGTACCGGGGCGTCCCGCAGCGCCGGCGCAGCACCGTTCCCGCCTCCTCTTCCTCCTCTTCCTCCTCTTCCTCTTCCCCGGGTCGCTTTTCTTTTGCGTGTGGGTACGGCCGTAAATTAGAGCCTCCGCGAAGAAAACGACGTCTGTTTACCCTGCTCAGGCGCACCGCGCGTACAGGGGGGAGGAGAGGGCGCCTGTCCGCCCACCCCGGCCGGCTCGTTATTCACTTACCCCCGGCCCGCTCCGGGCTCCCGCGGTCCCGGCCCCTCTCCCCTGCTCCGGCTGATCCCGCCCTCGGCCGCCGCTCTCCGCGCGCTCCGGCTGACCCTTCCCGGAGACGGGGGCCGGCCAAGCTGCCAGAGACCGATTCTCGTCATCTGTCGTGTTGAACGGAAAAAAACCTCCCCAAAGGGGCTTCAGTTTTATTATGTATAAAATGCAGGATATAAAATCTAAAYAAAACCCCCCACCCTTTACTGGCAGAGTGTAAATTTGTGAGGATTCACCCTAATAAAACTCGACCTAACTCACTTGTTGCATGGGCTGAAAAATACCTCAGCCTCCCTGGGATGTTGGTGGTGATGGAGAGCCCGGTCCCGGCTCCATCCCACCATCCGCTGCTGCCGGGAGGGGGGCAGAGGAGTTTCTAATTTGTTGGAGAACTTCCAGGGTCAGGGTGGCAGCAGGAGCTGGAGTTGTGGGATGCTCCGGGAGTTGTGGGATGCTCCGGGAGGTCACAGGATGCTCCAGGAGGACACGGGATGCTCCGGGAGGACACGGGATGCTCCGGGAAGGTGCAGAATGGTCTGGGAAGTTGTGGGATGCTCTGGGAGGTCACAGGATGCTCCGGGAAGGTGCGGGATGCTCCGGGAAGGTGCGGGATGCTCCGGGAGGACACAGTGGAGCAGGGCTGTCGGGAGAGCGCCGGTGGCTGTGCTGCCGCGCTCGCTGCCAGCAGCGTTACCGCCCCCCGTCCTGAGTCCCCCCACCCCTCTAACCGGCACGCTTCATAAATGGGGCAGAAAGCCTGGATT
>NW_028185178.1:0-1064 GCF_003343005.1 Rhea americana
GTTGACAACCAACCATTTTATCACTAGAAACTTTTCAAATGTGCTGTGGTATTAAGCCATTGGCATATGAATTCACTAAGTGGGATAAGAATTAAGTTGCCTATACATAAGCACGATCCATCTGCTTAGGAGTTGGAAGAAGCAACATTAAGTTAATAAAATAAACAAACAAACAAACAATCTCCTTTTAGTCAGCCTAAGTCCTTGGAACTGCCAAATGGAAATTATTTATTAAATAAAGTTTTAATTCACATTTCAAGTGTAGTAAATTATTTCTACGTTGCTGTCAGTACTGTATAAACTCTACTTACCACTGCTCAGCTTTAGCATCCTGTGTCATGTCAACACAAGAAAAGGGACCAATACAGAAACAAAACTCTGCCATCAGCAAGACTGTGGGCTGTATGAGGTTCAGAAAGTACAAGACATTATTCCTGATACAGGGTTGAGAGGGTACAAGACTATTTCTGATACCAGTCTGGAAACAAGTTGTTACCACTCACCCTCATTCAATAAGACCCTTTGTTATCGAAGCGTCTTATTGAATCTAGATTATTATTTTTCTGCTGCATTATGCAGTGTGTCTGTGGATACAGATACAACTTTGCATTAATCCTAGTCAACCTCATTTCATCTCTCTTCATCTACAAAGTGGTAATAAGTGCACTTACCAATGTCTTTAGAGTGCCTCAACATGAAACACTACAGAGGTAAACCAAAAACTTTTATACTCTTGTGGAAAACAGGATGAGTGATTCAGGTCAACCAAATCCCATTTTTTCCCCCACGTCTCCTTCATAACAGACATGCATCAAAGAACAATCACTGGGGCTACAGGTGTATTGGAGGTAAAGAAAACTGTGTTTGACAGTAAGCTTTCATTCAGCACTTTTCCTCCCCTTTTTTTAAATTTAACTCTGCACTTGTGATGCATGCCATTTTTTTCTTGACAATTCACATTCACAAGCGCAATTTATAATCTATGTACAGCCCAATTCACTCAGAAAAAAGGCATGAAAGATGAAGGGAATGAAAGGGAGGCATGGAGAGATTTCAGTATCTAT
>NW_028185178.1:3144-5485 GCF_003343005.1 Rhea americana
GCAATGAGTAATTCACACAGTGACAAAACAGCCACTATGTCTAAAGCAATGGAAGTATTGTAATGCARCTCTGTCCTGATATTTAGAAAAAAGAAAGGTTTTAATTCTCTGTTGCTATGACAGAAGCAAGTGATTATAYCGTTAAGCCCTTCCTCTAGGATGTAATACACTATTGCTAATTCAATTGCCAGTCTAAACCGAAACTCTACCTCAAAACARAAATGTGTTAATAATAGGCAGAGCTAATACTCAGTACTGCCATACAAGTCAAAGCTCCAGACAGAATAGCATCACTGGACAAATAACTGATCACAGRTCACTTCAATTCTGTGATTGCTTTGTTTGCCATTACCTGCTGCTGGTTTTGCTGCTGCTGCATCTGCAGTTTCAGCATGTGCTGTTGCTGCTGCTGGACAGTTTGCAACTGCTGCTGCTGCTGCTGCTGTTGTTGCTGGGCTGCTGCAGCTGCTGCTGCTTGCTGCTGCTGGACCTGAAATTGTTGTTGCATGGCTGATTGTTGGGCCTGGAAATGCTGCTGCTGCTGCAAAGCCACTTGCTGCTGCTGAAATTGCTGCTGCTGTTGCTGCTGAGCTATCTGCTGAAGCTGAAGTTGGGCTAAAAARGAGATAGAATGTACTTACAAAACAAAACCCAGAACATGACAAGAGACATCACCCAGTATAACGCCACGATAATTTAAGATGATCTTTAAAGTACATAAATGATCCTGGTTAACACTATATACTTTTGCACCCTCAAAATGAAAATGAATTTCAAAAATGAAATGACCCGCCAGCCCCTTCCCGTCGGCGTTTCCCGATGGTGGGGTCGTGCGGGAAAAGTGCGCGGTTCAGCGACGGCAGCCCCATTTCTCTGGGAGCGGAGCAGGTATTTTATGTGCTTCCCATGAAGCTGGCGAGGAAGGCAAATCACAGCCCTCAGCAGTGAATTAATGGCAGAACCAAAGCACTCAGAGAAGCACCCCTCCACAACTTCCCAACATGCAGCCAGGCTTGGGGGTGGGGGGCTCTTTGTTTTCTTTTCGTACATCTTCAAGTATACTTGAACRGGGGGTTTACTTTCAGTCTGAATTTGTTTCTCCTCTTCCTCAAGGCAAGTGGTAGCGCGGCTGTTCGTTTCATCCCCGGCTATTTTCCACCCTCCTCCCCTCTCTGAGGAAAAACGCTGCCTTTCTCGGAGGGGTCCCGGACCCAGTTATTTCCCGGCCACGGACCAGCCCCCCCGCCGCCGCCGCCCTCCCACCCCGAAGCGGTGCAAACGGGCCGAAGTGGGCCGTGCTCCCCACAGGGCAAACACACCGGTGCCGCCTCGTCCCCACCGAGAACGGGGCCAGGTTTCCCGCCGGCTCCGGGCCCCATCTGCATCCCTCGCCACTGGAGGACAGGAACCGTGGCGCCTTTCCTGCTGCTGCGGACGGCCTCGACGGGGTGCACTGCCAGGGGTGGGCAGGGAGGCGGCCGGTGCCCCCCGCGCCACAGCTGGGCAGGCAGCGCGGCGCAGCGCGGAGCGGCAGGTACATCGTGGCCGCGGCTCGGGGAGGCTGGGAAGTGCGTCGGGACAGCCGGGGGAAGGTGCCAGTGGCCCAGCGGAGGCGACCGTGGGGTCCAGGCCGGGCGGTGGGAGGTGCCCCGGCACCGCCCGTGCGTGGAGGCTGCTGCGATCCACGCGTATTCGTGGTTGTTTTATTTTTTTTTTTGCTTTCCACCTTTATTTCCCCCTACATATCCTCCATCCCCCCCTTTTTTTATTTTTTTGTACATACATCTCCTTCTTTTTCTCCTCAGAAGTATCCATGGCCCTGTTTATAATAATATGAGGATGGCTAACATAAATATTAATCTAATCCTTATTGGAAGGATTTTAGTGCTCGCTGGATATCACAAATACATAATCCAGGAGAGAATGACATTAGAATGATAGTGTGGAGCGCAAAATATAATTTGAATAAAATGATAGGGTGTCATCTAATATTTCCTTTAGGGAGTACTATACTCTGAGCTGTCACAACAGATTGTGTAAACTGACTAGACTAATGGGTTGTGATCCCAATCATATTGATGAAACATTCATCTGAAAGACCAAGCGCAACCAGAAGGGACTCACTACGAATACAATTAAATCCTGATCTGGGGAGGAGAAATCCTCTACAGACTTTTAACCTCCTGTGCTCTCCCCCCTTTTCATTTTAGAACCAAATAAAATGTAGCAAGAGAGAAAAAGGGGGAAATGGAGTACTGAGAGGCTCGCCTACCTGAACTACTGAATTAACACAGTGAATGCTGGAGAGGAAGAAGATAGAACTGGAGCCCTGCAGATGAAT
>NW_028185179.1:0-1258 GCF_003343005.1 Rhea americana
TCCCCGTGTCCTCGTGCTCTTGCACCTCCATGTCCTAGTGTCCCCTGCCCCGTTGTCCCTATGTCTCCATGTCCCTGTGTCCTTGTCTTCCCGGGTCACTACGTCTCCGTGTCCCCATGCCCTGGTGTCCGCCATGCTCCATGTCCTCATGTTCCTGCATCTCCATGTTTCTGCGTCCCTGTGTCTCCACGTCCCTCTCCCTCCACGTCCCTGTGTCCTTGTCCCCAGGTCCCTACATCTGCTGTGTCCCTATGTCTCCGTATCTGTGTGTCCTCCTGTCCCTCTACCTCCATGTCCCCATGTCCGTGTGTCTCCATGTCACCATATCCCCCATGTCTTTGTGTCCCCACGTCCCTGTGTCCCCCTTGTCCCTCTACCTCCATGTCTCCACGTCCCTGTGTCTCCGTGTCGTTGTACCTCCCAGGTCCTCGTATCTCCCTGTCCCTGCATCCTTGTGGTCCCGTGTCCCTGTGTCCAGGTGTCCCCATGCCCCTACATCCCCATGTCCCCAGCTCAGCCACGAGGTCCCCGCCAGCTCGGGGGTTCCCAGGTGTTCTGGCACCCACCAGGGTGGAGTCTGGGTGTCCCTGGACACCAGGTGCCACCGATGGCGCCGGATCGGGGACCCGGGAAGGCGCCGTGTCCCCGGAAGGGGTGGTGGCCCAGCTGGGACCTGAGGACACCATGGGGACACTGACCGGGGGCCGTGGTAGTCCCCGCAGGGGACAGGGACGGGGGACGGGATGGATGGGGACAGCATGGGCTGTCACTGCAGGTGACAGAGTCTAGGGGTGACAGGCAGAGGCTGTCACCCAGAGTGCCAGTGTCAGAGGGGACAGGGGACAGACTGTCACCGTGGGTGCCATGCTGGGGGTGATGGGGTGGGCTGTCACCGCAAGCGACGGTGGCTGTTGGTGACAGACGATGGGCTGTCACTGGGGGAGCTGGTGTCACGGGTGACAGGGGACGAGGCATCACCGTGGTGCCGTGTTGGGGTGATGGGGATGGTGAGGGGTGACAGGGGCCAAGCATCACCGCGACGCCGTGTCAGGACGACAGGGGTTCGGGGGTGCTGTGTTGGGGTGGCAGGGGATGGGGTGTCACCATAGCTCCGTGTCAGGGTGACGGGGGGCAAGCGTCACCACAGCGCCATGTCGGGGTGACAGGGACAGCCAGAGTGACGGGGTCTCCCTGTGGCACCGTGGTGGGGTGACAGGGAGCGTTGGGGGTGACAGGGCTTTGGTGTCCCCCACCCAGC
>NW_028185179.1:3463-5297 GCF_003343005.1 Rhea americana
TGGCGTGCTGAGGTGTCCAGGCGGGCAGCAAGGGAGATGCAGGGTGCTGGCTGAGGCAGCCCTTAGGTGTCAGAGGGGACATTTTGGGTGTCAGTAGAGACCCTAAGCAGTGGGTGCTGCTAGGGGTGCCAGGCCCAGTGAGCGAGAGACAAGAGCAGACCTGCGTGGGTTGGGGGGGAGGAGGGAAGCTGCCAGCTGTTTTCCCATCTCCTCTCCTGCCCCACCCCATCAGGCCACGTGAAAGCTTCATGGCTCAGGCCACCCTTGGGTGCGCTGGGGGTGGTGCTTGGCCCCGGGGGCTCCTCTAGACGGAGCAGGCCGTACCTGTTTGGGGGCTTGGCGGGGAGGACAGGTCGAGCGGGCGGCGGCAGCAGCGGCGTCTCGCCTCCGGATCGGGGACGATTTGTTGTCGCGCGTGCGAGAGAGCAAGCGCGGCGGTAAACAAAACCTAATCCGGGGCGGGGATGGGGCTTCCCGGCAGCGGCCGGCGCCGCGGATCCAGGCCGAAGCCGGCGCCTTACGAAACGGGAGCAGAACCGGCTCCCCCGGGCGGGGGGTGGGGAGGCGTCGGATCGCTGGCGCACGCGGAGAAGGCGGCGAAGCTGCGACGCCGGCGGAACCCGGATGGATTCATTTATCTATATATTTATTTAGCTGCGTTTTTTGCCTCCGTGCAGGGCTGAAAGGCGGCGGCCCCACGTGCGGCCCCGGCGGCGCCAACGGCCCTTCCTTCAGCTACACCTTCCGCGGCGACCCGCACGCCATGTTCGCCGAGTTCTTCGACGGCCGCAACCCCTTCGACACCTTCTTCGCGCAGCGCAACGGCGGCGACGACGACATGGACGTCGACGACGCCTTCACCTCCTTCCACATGGGCGGCTTCGGCAACGTCAGCTTCGCTCGCTCGCGCGGTGGCCAGGAGAGCATCTGCCGCAAGCAGGACCCCCCTGTCCTYTACGACCTCAAGGTCTCCCTGGAGGAGATCTACACGGGCTGCACCAAAAAGATGAAAATCTCCCACAAACGCCTCAATCCCGACGGGAAGACGGTCAGGAACGAGGACAAGATCCTCACCATCGAGGTGAAACGAGGTTGGAAAGAAGGCACCAAAATCACTTTCCCCAAAGAAGGCGACCAGACGCCCAACAACATCCCCGCTGACATCATCTTCGTCGTCAAAGACAAGCCGCACGGCGTCTTCCGCAGGGACGGCTCGGACATTATTTACCCGGCCAAAATCAGCCTCCGCGAGGTGGGCAATCAAAATTGTCGTTTCTGGAGCGGGATGTGGGATCTGGAGCTCCTGCAGAGATGTTTTTTTTTGGGGGGGGGTCCTGCCGGGTTTCAATGTGTGCTGACGCTGTTGTTTGTGTTCCCCACCCAGGCCCTGTGCGGCTGCACGGTGAACGTACCCACGCTGGACGGCCGCACCATCCCCATGATTTTCAAGGACGTCCTGAAACCTGGCGTGAAACGGCGCGTGCCCGCCGAGGGGCTCCCTTACCCCAAAAACCCCGAGCAGCGGGGCGATCTCATCATCGAATTCGACGTCAGGTTCCCCGACAGGATCCCTCCCGCCTCCAAGACCATCCTGGAGCAGGTCTTGCCCATATAGCACCTCCTGCTTTAAGGACTCGGGTAGAGCTTCAGGGGTGACGATGCTTCATTGGATTTTTTCCTTTTATTTTTTATTTTTTTGGGGAGGAGGACCAAACTGGGTGTTTTTTTTTTGGGCAGGGGGCACAGGAGGGGGGATTCAGTCTCGCCCCGCTGAGCGGAGCCTTCAGGCGTCTTCCCCCGGCGACGATCTCGCCGCCTTCGCGCCCCCCCCTTG
>NW_028185180.1:0-2057 GCF_003343005.1 Rhea americana
TGGCGGCGGCGTGGGGGTTGGGATCCGGCAGCGCTGCTGACGTGTCACCCCCCCCCGCCCCGGCGCAGGTGATCGTGGAGAACGGGGAGCTCATCATGGGCATCCTGTGCAAGAAGTCGCTGGGCACCTCGGCGGGCTCCCTGGTGCACATCTCCTACCTGGAGATGGGCCACGACACCACCCGCCTCTTCTACAGCAACATCCAGACCGTCATCAACAACTGGCTCCTCATCGAGGGTGAGCGGGGGGGGGGGAGGAGGGGCCCAGGTGTCCGGGGTGGTCGTAGCCTTGACCCCCCCCCGCTCCACGCCCGTGTCCCGTCTGTACGACGGGGACCCAGGCGTCTAGGGGACCCTTCAACCCCTGCCTTGCCTTTGATCGGCACCTACTCCAGCTCTTTCCTTCCCTAGAAGGTGTTTTGGGGGTGGGGGGCACTCCGGGGAGGTGAGTTATGGGGCGGCGGGCACCCCGGGGGGCTGGGTTATGGGTGGGTGACACCCCACCTGACCTGTCCCCCGCTGTTGTTGCCCTGCAGGCCACACAATCGGCATTGGAGACTCCATTGCCGACGCCAAGACGTACCAGGACATCCAGAACACCATCAAGAAGGCCAAGCAGGATGTGATTGAGGTGGGTGGTGGGTTTTTGGGGCTCCCTAGTGGGGATTTGGGGTCCTCTAAGGGACATGGTGGTGTCCTGGGGGAGTTTTGGGGTGCTCCCCAGGGTTTTGGAGCACGTTTGCTGATTTTTGTGGAGTCTCAGTAAGGTTTTGGGATGCTCCGTGGGGTTTTGGAGCGCCGTCATTGACGCCGCAGCGTTCCTGTGAGATTTTGGGGGGCTCCCTGGGATTTTGGGGTGCCCCGATGACACTGTGGGATGCCGGGGGGGGGTTTGGCACCGACAGGTCATTGAGAAGGCGCACAACAACGAGCTGGAGCCGACGCCAGGGAACACGCTGCGGCAGACCTTCGAGAACCAGGTGAACCGCATCCTCAACGACGCCCGTGACAAGACCGGCTCCTCTGCCCAAAAGTCCCTCTCTGAGTACAACAACTTCAAGTCCATGGTGGTGTCGGGCGCCAAAGGCTCCAAGATCAACATCTCCCAGGTGCGAGGGTCCCCTTGGGGTCTGGGGAGCATCAATAGGGTCTGCTATGGGATCTGAGGAGGGTTCCTTTGGGGTCTCGGGTCCCCGTGAGGGTCTATGATTATGTCAGGGGCTCCAAGAACRTCGTTTCCCAGGTATGAGGGTCCCTGTGGGGTCTGGCAGGTGTCTTGGAGGTCCCATGARGTCTGGGGGGTGACAGTAGGGGCAAGAGGGGTCTTTTGGTCCCTATGGTGTCCTCATGGAGATCTGGGGTCCATAGTGGTGTCGGGGCCTCTAAAAAATCRTCTCCTAGGTACGGTCTGGGGGTTCTGTGTGGGGCCTGGAGGGTGCCAGTGGAGGCCAAAGTGGTCTAGGAACTTCTTGTGGGGTCTGGGGAGTGCCCTTGGCCACCAGAGGGGTCTGGGTGGGATAGTTACGGGGTCTGGAGGACCCTGTGGGGTGCTCACAAGGGTCTGAGGGCACACAGAGAAGGTCTGGGGGGTCCCTGCGGGGTTGAAGGGTGCGAGGGGGGGCTCGCAGGAAGGGCGACGCCACCCGCCGCGTCCACCCCCCCGGCTCAGCCCCGTGTGTCCTCGCCGCACAGGTCATCGCGGTGGTGGGGCAGCAGAACGTGGAGGGCAAGCGCATCCCCTTCGGCTTCAAGCACCGCACGCTGCCCCACTTCATCAAGGACGACTACGGCCCCGAGAGCCGCGGCTTTGTGGAGAACTCCTACCTGGCCGGGCTCACCCCCACCGAGTTCTTCTTCCACGCCATGGGGGGCCGCGAGGGGCTTATCGACACGGCCGTGAAGACCGCTGAGACCGGTGAGCTCCCTGGGTCGCCCCTCGGGAGTCCAGGGGTTCCCGGAACCTTCCTGGAGGCCTCGATGTCCCCAGCAGGTGCCCAAATCTTCCCTGGAGCTCCTTGGGGTCCTCCAACGCTCCCTGGAGACCCTCAGGGATCTCCA
>NW_028185180.1:3322-5463 GCF_003343005.1 Rhea americana
GGGAGGAACTGGCACGGTGTCGCCCCAGAGCGGGGTGTAATCTTGGGATGGAACTGGCACATTGTTGCCCCAGAGCGAGGTGTAATCTTGGGATAGAACTGGCATGGTGTCGCCCCGGAGCAGGGTGTAATCTTGGGATGGAACTGGCACGGTGTTGCCCCAGAGTGAGGTGTAATCTTGGGGAGGAACTGGCACGGTGTTGCCCCAGAGCGAGGTGTAATCTTGGGAAGGAACTGGCATGGTGTTGCCCCAGAGCGAGGTGTAATCTGGAGGAAGAGCTGTCACAGTGTTGCCCCAGAGCGAGGTGTAATCTTGGGAAGGAACTGGCATGGTGTTGCCCCAGAGTGAGGTGTAACCTGGAGGAGGAACTGGCATGGTGTTGCCCCAGAGCGAGGTGTAATCTTGGGAAAGAGCTGGCACGGTGTTGCCCCGGAGCAGGGTGTAATCTGGAGGAAACAGGCAGCCTGCCCCCGAGCCGGGTGCGTTTATGGGGGGGCGGGGGGGTCCCCGGGTGACAGCCGGGGCTGCCCCCCATCTCTCGCGCAGGTTCAAGTTCGACTACACCAACGAGCGGGCGCTGCGGCGGACGCTGCAGGAGGAGATGGTCAAGGACATCCTGAGCAACGCCCACATCCAGAACGAGCTGGAGCGCGAGTTCGAGAAGATGCGGGAGGACCGCGAGGTGCTGCGCGTCATCTTCCCCACCGGCGACAGCAAGGTGAGCCCGGGCCTCGCCGCCTCCCGTTTCGGGGGTGCTGGCGGGGGGGTCGTGGTCCCTATTTTGGGGCGCTCGCTCTTATTTCTGATCCTCTGGCTGGTGCTCCTTGGCGCTCCCCTGGTTTTAGGGTGCTGAACGCAGCTTTCTAGGGGTGCTGAGCCCTGTTCCTGACCGCTCTTTGACCGCTCTCAATTTTGGGGTGCTGCCCCCCTCTATTTTGGGGTGCTGCCCCCCTCTATTTTGGGGGTGCTGAGCTCCGTTCGTGCTCCCCGCCCCAGGTGGTGCTGCCCTGTAACCTGCTGCGCATGATCTGGAACGCCCAGAAGATCTTCCACATCAACTCGCGCCTGCCCTCGGACCTGCACCCCGTCAAGGTGGTGGAAGGTGAGCGAGGGGACCCCCGTGCCGATGGGGGTGCCCTGGGGAGGGAGGGACCCCCGGGACCCCCTGCAAGCTGCTGGAAGGGTGCAGGATCCCCCCCCCCGCGAAGCCTAGGAAGGCGCTGGGGGGATTTTAGGTCCCTTCACGATGCTCTCACGAACCCTAGCAAGGTGCTGGGGTGGTTTTTGGCCCCCCTGTGACCCCCAGGATGGTGCTGGGGGGGGGCTTCTGGGCCCCTCATGACCCTCATGCTGTGGAGGGTCTTGCCAGACCCCTGGGATCCCCTAGGAAGGTGTTAGGGGCTCTTGGTGGCCTCCTGCCATCCCTAGGATGGTGTTGAGGAGCTTTTAGGTTCCTTCAGGACCTTGTAGGAGATGCTGGGGGATCGTGCCGGACCCTCATGGTCCCCCAGGAAGGTGCTGCTGGAGCTTTGTGGCCTGCCAGGACCTTGTAGGAGATGCTGAGGGGGCTTTCAAGACCTTCACAATCCCCCAAAAAGGTGCCGAGATCCTTGCGGGCCTCGCCCTGACCCCCGTTTCCCCCCCACACACACGTCTCCACCGCAGGGGTGAAGGAGCTGAGCCGGAAGCTGGTGATCGTCAACGGGGACGACCCGCTGAGCCGGCAGGCGCAGGAGAACGCCACGCTGCTCTTCAACATCCACCTGCGCTCCACGCTCTGCAGCCGCCGCATGGTGGAGGAGTTCCGCCTCAGCGGCGAGGCCTTCGACTGGCTCCTGGGCGAGATCGAGTCCAAGTTCAACCAGGCCATCGTGCGTGGGACTGGGTGGGGGGTGGGAGGTGACCGGGAGGTCCAGGGTGGGGCCTTCGACTGGCTCCTGGTTGAGATCGAGTCCAGGTTCAACCAGGCCATCATGCGTGAGACTGGGTGGGAGGCCACTGGGAGGTCCAGGAGGTCCAGGGTGGGGCCTTCGACTGGCTCCTGGGCGAGATCGAGTCCAAGTTCAACCAGGCTATCGTACGTGAGACTGGGTGGGGGGCGACCAGGAGGTCCAGGGTGGGGCCTTCAACTGGCTCCTGGG
>NW_028185181.1:0-1098 GCF_003343005.1 Rhea americana
GAGGATTTCTGCTCTTAAAGAGCACTCCCAGGGGTGACAGGGGCATCTCAGAGAAAATAAACAGTATGAAAAAAAAAACTCTGAAATGGATTTCTGCAACTTTTATTCTTTAGAATCAGGAGTGAAGATGCTGAAAACCCTTCCACAAGATGAATGGATTTCACTTAACAGAAACTGTTAATGTCAGAGTGAGTCACCAGAATTCTCCAATACCCCCTGGTACAGTAGGATGGACTCCTGAGACCATAGGCAGAGATCCCTGCTCTTCACGACACATTCAGCCAGTGTAAATGAGAACTGGAGGAAAGGAACTGCACAAAAGGCATCCCAAGAAAGAGAGAAGCAATATAGGATTTTTAAGAAGAAGTGAATGTATTATTTATTTATTTATTGTTCTTTAACAGTCTTTACTAACTTCTTAATGTCTTTTCTCCTTTCATCAGCCCTCCTGCCTAGTGAGAGCCAATGTCCAACAGCAATTCCCTCAGTGAGTTCCTCCTCCTGGCATTTGCAGACACACAAGAGCTGCAGCTCTTGCACTTCTCGCTCTTCCTGGGCATCTACCTGGCTGCCCTCCTGGGCAACGGCCTCATCATCACAGCCATAGTCATTGACCACCGCCTCCACACTCCCATGTACTTCTTCCTCCTCAACCTCTCCCTCCTTGACCTTGGCACCATCTCTGTTACAGTCCCCAAATCCATGGCCAGTTCCCTTTGGGACACCAGGGCCATTTTCTACTCAGGATGTGCTGCTCAGGTCTTTCTACTTATCTTCTTGTTAGGAGGAGAGTGTTCTCCTCTCACAGTCATGGCCTATGACCGCTACGTTGCCATCTGCAGACCCCTGCACTACAGCACACTCATGGGCAGCAGAACTTGTGTCAGAATGGCAGCAGCTGCCTGGGCCAGTGGTCTTCTCTATTCTGCCCTGCACACTGCTAACACTTTTTCATTACCCCTCTGCCAAGGYMACACARTGGACCAGTTCTTCTGTGAAATCCCCCAGATCCTCAAGCTCCCCTGCTCAGATTCCTACCTCAGGGAAGCTGGGCTTCTTGTGGTTAGTCTTTGTTTAGTCTTTGGATGTTTCATTTTC
>NW_028185181.1:4308-5431 GCF_003343005.1 Rhea americana
CTGCACCTGGAGCCTGGCTGGTCATAAAGACATCACCCTTCCAGTGTCCCCACTGTGCAACTAAGGGCAGGAGTCTTCACCTCAATTGCTTTGTTCAACCTCTGCTCTTGGCACCGCTGCTGCTGTGCTAGAAGGCCCAAGGCAGGTCCAACTCCCTCGAGGATTCAGCTGGAGACATTCAGGAGTGAGCTGAGGAGGGGMTGGCACTGTCAGGGTGGTTTGGCAGAGGGCAGCCCCCCTCTGTCATGCTGGGGCTGAGTCTGAGGTGGGGCTGGGTGCAGCGTTTCCCTGGGGAGCTCCCAGAGGAACCGCTGTCAGGGATCCTCCAACCACATCCTGCCAGCAGCACCAGCACTCAGGGTGCTGGGGTGGAAGTGCACAAAGGGTGAGGCATGGGCTGCCCAGGGGGAGCATCATGACCTTGCCCATGAAGGTAGRGAAGGGGTGAAGAAAGACAGAGCTCAGCTAGAGCTGGCATCATAGACCTCGGACATGGAAAGGGCTGGAGTATTATTAAATGACTCTTAAATGATCCCACAGAGTCTGGAGGAGGAGGGGGTCTGAGCACCCAGCCCCTGCCCAGCCCAGGCTGTGCCCCATGTGGGATGTCAGCAGATAGCTGTACTCCAGGATTTGCCAGGGTCTGGTGCAAAAGAGGGGTCATGAAAGACTGGTATTTTCCCCTCTGTCAGGATACAGAGACCTGTGTGGGGCTGGTCTGGGATGATGGCCCTGGGACAACTTCCCCAATGTGTCCATGTAACACATGGAACACCCTGGGCTCTTCTCTCCTGCACCCTCCATGTCCTGGTGCCTTTCCCAGAACACCTGCATTTGCCCTGCAAGAACACGGCTCTGTACTCCCACACTGTYGTTCACACACAGTAGCTGAATGGCAGCATGTTTCCTCTCCCAGGGATGTGTGCTTGTGCCAGGCTCAGGTATTTGGTGTGCATCTTCTAGGGAAAGGTAGCAAGCAAGGGAGGCTGCTGGAGATGATGAGGATCAAAAGCAGTGGGTTTTGGGGTTGGGGGCAATATCTGCACCTGAGGAGTGCCTCAGTGAGGCCAGGATTTATAAATACCATCCAAGGCCACCTCCTCCACCAGCTTAGAGATGCTGC
>NW_028185182.1:0-5433 GCF_003343005.1 Rhea americana
GAAAACTGGCTGTTCTGCACAGCTCCGGCGAGTCGCGCCGCCTCTCGAGGAGCCGCGCGAGGGGACGGGACGCCGGAGCGGCCCCTCTCCGCCGGCCCAAAGCGGCCGTTTCCGAGCGGCAGTTTAATCACGCTAACGCGCATAACTCGCSTTCCTACCCGGCCGCTCTCGTTTCCTGCCAGCCCGGAGCCGGACAGGCAGTGCCGAGGGCGCCCAGGGACCCCCCGGCGGCATCAGCCCCGGCGGGTCTCCGCTAGCGCCGCTTGGCGCCGGGACACGGCTCCGGCCCGCGGCGGATAACCACGAGCCGCGCTCGGAAAGGCCGGCCGCGAGCCGGGAAAACCGCTCGCACGAGGCGCCCCGGTGCCGGGCACCCGGCGGAGAGGGGAAGCAGCCAGCCCGGGGGGCGAGCACGGTTCTCCTCCTCTCCCCGGTGAAAACACTCCCCGCGTTAAAAGCGGGGGAAACTGAGGCACGGAGCAGGGCCACCCGRCCCGGGCGGCCCCGGCCAAGCTAGGCGGCCCCGAACGCCGCTCGCTCTGCCCTCGCCCCGGCCCTCCAGCCCTTCCTCCACAGCCAGATGTTGTCCGCAGCGACCGGGGGAGGATGGAAAAGGGCCCCGGGCCCAGGATTGCAGATTCGTCCCAGGCGCGGCGCCGGGATCGGCGAGTTCAGGCCGGGCCAGGCCGCGGCTCGGCTCGCCGCACACCCTCGCGCGGAGCCGGCCCTCGCCGCAAGGCCCCGGCCGCGCTCACAGCTGCAAACTCTTAAGACTTGGAGGGGTTTCGAGGTTGAGCTTGTTTTCGCGCAGCGCTCGGCTAGATGGAAGGGGCTGGCCGAGCCGGCGCCTCCTCCGCGCTCGGGGTGCCCGCTGCCCTCTTGCAAAAATCACCTTGGGGCCCTCGCGGGGTGCAGAAGAGAGGGGACGACAAGGACGCAATTAGACCCTGCCCCGTTTTATCCGCAGCTCCCCAGCCCTTAGCGCCCAGAAGCACCACCGGGAAAAGGCTCCGAGCCCCAGCCCGCACCAGCCCCACGGCGGGTCCGAACGCGCCCCACGGTCAACGCGCCGCGGCCAGGAGGCTCCCGGAGCTCCGCAGGGTGGCCCCGATCCCGCGAAGCGGCCGCGAGCCCCGGGGAGCCGGGGCCGGGCGCCGTCGGGGCTCGTTTCCACCCGGCGCTACGCGCACGTTGGCCTTCCCCGGGCGCACGTGAGCGGCCGGATGCCGGGCTCGGCCGAGAGGTGGGAACCAGCTGCTTTCTGTCGCTGGTCCGCGCCCTCCCCACGCAACACGGACGTCATCGCAGCCTCCGGCCCCGCCGGGCTCCGGGCAGGCGACGGGGGCGCTTGCCGGCTCCCCTGCCCCGCCAGCTCCCCCGGCGCGGCTCGTGGCGTTGCGGCGCCCAGGCCCCCAGCCCCGGGCAAGTTGACCCGAGCTCCCGGCCCAGCGGAGTCAGCTTGTCCGAGGAGCCGCAGCTGGGCCAGCGCTGGGTGGAGCGGGAGAGCGATGCAATTCCTGGAGCCCTTCCGAGCTCTCTTCCTGCTCGGCCCCAGGGACAGGCGGCCCCGGGAAGGCAGCCGAGATGAGCCAGCAGGCTCACGCGCTCCCGGAGCTCCAGTTCGGCCCCGGAGGCATCGGCAGACAGAAGTGGTGTTGGTCCAAGGGAGGGGCAGGCAGGAGCAGAGGAGTCAGGACTCCTGGGTTCGGCTCCCAGCTCCGGGAGGGGACAGGAAGCTTTCTAGCTAGCGAGGGAAAATACACCAAGATCCGCAGCAGATAAACAAGCGGCAGGCCCGATCGCTCAGAGCTGCAGACGCTCCGTCCACGGGAAATGACCCATTTTCACAGCTCGGGAGCGCTTCCAAGCAGAGCTGAGCCCAGCACGGGAAGGCAGAGGAGACACGCTGCCGCGGGACACGGGGTTTGGCCTCTTCCTGGCAGAGCCAGGGGCCGTGCGAGCTCTCCGATCCGGCCCCGCCTGCCCTCCTTGCCGTCCGTTCGCCCTGCTCGCGCTTAGGCACCGCGGGGAAGGGCAGAGCTGGGCTCTCTGGGCAGCTGGAGCCAGCTTAGGGCTTTGATGGGTCTGGGTAAAGGCTGGCACCACTCTGCCCCAAGCAAGGCTAAAACCACACAAACGCCCGGAGGATTTTGGAGGACCGGTAGAAAGATCACGCAAGGCCCTAAGCCCTGACCGACCTCCAGTCTGCCGCACGCCAAAGCAGAAGCTTTCGACCTGCAGCTCCAAGCAGACCTCGAGCAGCGACAGAGCAGCGTCGCCTTCCTTGGCTGGTGCCGGGAAGGGATGAGGCCCCAGGACTCGGCTCCAAGCCAGCGCCTCGCTGAGGATGCTCAAGGCCTGCTCTGTCGCAGGCGCTTCCCCACGCCTCCCCCGCGGCGCTCTCGCCGCCGGTTCCTTGCTCTGCTC
This sequence comes from Rhea americana, assembly GCF_003343005.1. Classification (NCBI taxonomy): domain Eukaryota; kingdom Metazoa; phylum Chordata; class Aves; order Rheiformes; family Rheidae; genus Rhea; species Rhea americana. The sequence goes on from NW_028185182.1 coordinate 2,428, forward strand.
AATAGCCCGGCGGGACGCCGGGTTCGCCCGGCGCCAGGGGCACTGGGTGCCGCCAGGGACTCTGGCACGACGGCAATAGGGACAGCAGCAAAACAAGCTACCGCAGCTGGGGGGAGAGATGACTAGAGACAGATGCGCTCCCTGCAGAGCCCAGACGTGCTCGGATTCGCCCTCTGATGGCACCACGTAACCCGGCTGCCTCCCAGCCACAGGCTCGAGTAAGGAGATTTCCGATCCCGTCGCGCTCCAGAGAGTAGGGCCAATCCCTCCAAGGGCTCCCGAGTCCTTCCCAGCGCAGGGGAAGATGTGAATCCCGAGCACACAGAGGGGTCAGCGAGCTCCCGTCTTTGCACCCCATCCCTCGGGGCAGGGGGAAAACCAGAGGGAAGGCCCCAGCGCTGGAGGCCGGCTCACTCACCGTGCCGCACACCTTCACATCGTGCAGCCGCCCCCACTCGTCCTCGTAGCTGTCCACCATCATGATGCTGTCGTCCTCCTCGGTGCCCAGCTCCGCGTGGAGGTGGAGCCGGACCTCCTCGCCCAGCGAGTGCATGCCCACGGCCGGGAAGAGCCCGTCGGGGGACAGCGGCATTATGGTAGAGCCCACCTGCAGAGGGAAGGCAGGAGGGTCCGCACCGCGCGGCCAGCCCGGGCCGCGGGGCCCGCTGTTTCGACATCTCGTTCGCTCCTGGGAGCTCAAACCTTCACCCTAGACAGCAAAGTTGGGAGGAAACCGGTGCGTCCACCCCGTGTGACTGCAAACAGCTGCCACCCACGAGCCCAGGGACAGCAGCGACTGGGGACAGCGCGGGGACACCTCACACTGCCTCCACGGTGCGGACTCTGATGGCACCGCCACAGCTTTGCCACGCGCCCCAGTTCAAAGCAAACCCTGGCCCCAGCGGACTAAAAATCAAGAGCAGGAGAGGGCCCAGCAGAGGAGCCCCGTGGCTCTCACCCTCTTCCCGTTCTTCGTGAAGAAGATCTGGGCCGTCTGCACTTCGAAGGAGACCAGCTCGATGCCGCAGCCGATGCGGTCCCCGGAGCTGCACTTGGTGCCAAACTGCCGGCCCTTGGCTCGGCCGCTGTAGAGCCTGCGGGGGTCGGAGGAGCAGTATCGCACCGGACRCGGCCCGGCCCGCGGACGGGCGCAGCCCTTCCCGGCACGCGGGGAGATGCCGGATCGCGTTTTGCCCCGTTTTTCCCCTSATAACGGCAGCAAGTGCAAGGGGCAGACACATAGACACAGCCCCCCCTCCCCGAGCCTCGCTGGTGCCGGCGAGSAGGTTGGCTAGATCTGTTCTCCGTCCCCAGGCCGCTTCAGAGGCCACGGACAACCCCCAGCCCGCTCCCTGGTAGAGGCTCCGGTCCCGGTGGCCCTCACTCACTTCCCGTCATCCGCATGGTACGCCACGGAGTCAGGCAGCCAGCCCGGCTGGTGGTCCAGGCTGTAGTACTGGGGCACGAGGCCCACGGCAATGGTCCCACGCACGCCGCTGTCCACGATGGACACCTGCGAGGCGACACCAAGGAAGCTCTTCGAGCCTAGCCACGACGCGGCGGGCGCCCGGGACCGATGCCCACGGCGAGGTGACTCACCTCGAAGTAGTTGTTGTCTCTGGTCAGGGGCCGCGGAGCAACGTAACAGCCGACTTCGCCCGAGTTCCCATGGTAACTGCAGGGGACAACGCGGGAGCGTCGGTCACCCGCTCCAGCTTCGTGCGGGACGCGAKGGGACCGACAGGCAGCAGGTAGGAGATGCCCCTGACCCTTCCGCTTTGTCCCAGCGCCTTCCCAGCCTGCTGAAGCGCCTTGGGGTGGCTGAGCAGGGATGTGGCAACGGGACAAGYGTCTGCTCTGCAAACAGAGCTAAGAGGAGGAGGAAGGAGAAGCCAGGCCCTTCAGCAAGCGCTCCCAGGCAGACGCCCACATCGCTCTTGCTCCCAGGAGACCCCACCGCCCTCCACCAGCACGTTCCCCTGGTGTCCACCACGAAGGAAAGCATCTTCCCTCCGCCGGGTGCTGCAGCTTGGCCCGTTCAACCACCCAGYGGGCACCGGCAGGCCCCAGCCGCTCGAACGAGCTGCAGAGCCGAGGGCTCCACGCGCCACAGGCGCCCATCACCTCTGCTTCGCGCCCAGGCAGACCACCACCCTCCTCCTCCCCTCGCAGCCCCAAACTGGGGCACCCAGAACAGAAACCCTCCGTCTCGCTCCGGGGAACCTCGACACCCRGCGCTCTGCGCCCGCAGGAGGAAGGGGGCCCTGTGGGGGTGGGGGGGACACGCGGGCCACCTCGGAGCTCTGCTGACGCGACACCCAGGGGAGACGGCGATCAGGGGCCAGGGAAGGCCGGAGCCACCCCAGCGCTGGCCAGCAGCAGCTTAGAAACGTCGCTCCGCGGCTCCGCAGCGACGGCGAGGGGAGCGGCCGGCCCCGCCGGCCCCACCTCCGCCCGCCGTCGGCTCCAGCCCCATTCCCAGCGCGCCAGCCCGAGGCTACCTGAGGGTGTCCCCGTCCACGAGGATGTGCTTGAACCTCTCCTGGTAGCGGACGGCTCGCACCTCGCGGATCTCCCGGATCCGCCGCCTCCAGTTCAGGAACCTGTAGTGCAGGTTTAAGTCATCCATCCCGGTAGCGACAGTAAACCTGCCGGAGAGGGGAACAGGCGGAGTGAACCCCTCTCGCCTCCAGGCCCTCCCGCTCTGCTCCAGCACCCCTGGGACTGCCCCACCGCCACCCCCCAGCTCAGCCCACACCAGCTCCCACTCCTCTGGCGCGGCAACGCCAACCACGTCAGTCTGTCCGTCCGTCCATCCCCACCTCCAGCACCCGCAGCTCAGCCCTCCCCCAGGCGCTGAGCCCCAAAGCCAGCGCAGCTTGACCCCCAGCAGCCCCACATGCCTCCCCGGGCACCCCGCTCCCCTCAGCCCTCCATGGGGGCCCCACAGGGCACCCCCTGTCCCCACCCCACCTCGGGCTCTCCCTCCCAAAGCCCAGGCTGGCT
>NW_028185183.1:0-2590 GCF_003343005.1 Rhea americana
TGCTCACGAAGAAGGCCGTGTGGCACGTGAACTCCACCACCTTGCGCTGCTCGTAGGTCTGCGGGGGGGGGGGGGCAGAGTGTGAGACCTCCCCCCCGCCAAAATACACCCCTGCCCCCCTCCCTCCTTCCAACCAGCCTCTGCGTGCAGGCGGGAGCCATGGGGAGAGGGGCGCACGGACAGCGCTGTGCACGGCAATGGGGGGGGAATGGGGGGGTTAATGCCCCCCCCCCAGTTGGGCACAGGGAATTGGAGTACAACAACCCCCCCATCATGCATAGGGAATGCGGGTGCAATGACCCCCCTCTAAATCGTGCACCAGGAATGGGGGGTGCAATGACCCCTCCCACCCTGCTTGTGGACAGGAATGGGGGTGCAATGAACCCCCCCAAATCGTGCACCAGGAATGGGGGGTGCAATGACCCCCCCCTTGCTGATTGCACCCTCATTCCTTGTGCACAGTGGCCCCCACCCTGTGCACAGGGAATGGGGGTGCACAGATGCCCCTAGGAATGGGGAACGGTGGGGGACGGATGCCCCATGCCAGGGGATCGGCAGTGCGGGAACGCGACACCGGGGGCGCAGACGCCCCCCCAGAACGGGGCGCGGACCCCCGCCCCGCTCACCCACTGCTGCCCGTAGGAGTCCTCGAGGTCGTTGACGGTGCGGTCGTCCCAGTTGAGGCGGATGCCCACCAGGCAGGAGGGCAGGAAGCCGTTCTCCGCCAGGATCACGAAGTACGAGAAGAAGCCGCCCAGCGCCTGGATCATCCCTGGGGTGGGGGGCGAGGTGTGTGTGTGGGGGGTGGGTGCAGGCAGGGCATCCCCCAGGCTGCCCCCCGCCCTGCTGCACCCCCGGAGCTGCCCTGCACCCCTGGGACCCCACTGCACCTCACAGTGTTTGCAGCACCTGCAGGACCCCATTGCACTTCACTGCACCCCCCAAAGCCCCCATCACACCTCACAGTGCTTGCAGCACCCATGGGACCCCATTGCACCCCACACTGCCCCACAGGGCTGCCCTGCACCCCCAGGACCCCACTGCACCTCACAGTGTTTGCAGCACCCACAGGACCCCATTGCACCTCACTGCACCCCCCCAGAGCCCCCATCACACCTCACAGTGCTTGCAGCACCCATGGGACCCCATTGCACCCCACACTGCCCCACAGGGCCCTACTGCACCCCCCCAGAGTCCTCACTGCACCTCACAGTGTTTGCAGCACCCCACAGGTTCCCATCGCACCCCAAAGTGCTTGCAGCACCCATAGGGCCCCTTTGCACCCCAGGCATGCCCTACGGTGCCAGGGGGCCGCCCCGCACCCCACGGTAGCCCCCGTGCCCCGGAGGGCCCCAGCACCGATCTGCCCGTAGGCCATGCTGATGAGCCGCTCGTTGACCAGCTTGTCCGACCGGGGGTTCCTGGGCTGCCGCTTCATGATGTCGCTCTCGGCCGCCTCATAGGCCAGGGAGATGGCAGGGACCTGGGGGGGCGCGGGGTCACCCCAGCCCAGGGGGTCCCGGCCCCCCATGGCTGGGATGGGGCTCGGCCCCATGCTCAGGGTGTCCCTACCTGGGAAGGGCCAAAGGGGGTCCAGGGTGCCCAGGGCAGGGGCACCCCAGAGGAATGGGGGGGGTCTCAGGGATTGGGGGTCATGCAGGATTTGGGGGGCCCAGAGTGGGGCCAAGGGCCTGTCCTGGGGTTTAGGGACCCTGGGGGGGTCCCAGGAGACCCATGGTGTCTAGGGGGACCCAGGGGACTCCTCACTTTTAGGGTTCCTGTTTTTGGATGCTTCAGGGGGCTCCATGGAGCCTGGGGGTCCCAGGAGACTCCCCTATAGTGTCTAGGGGGACCTGGGGGTTCCTTGCTTTTAGGGGTCCCATCCTGGGGGGTCTCCACAGTGTTTGGGGGGGGTACTGGGGACCTGGGGGTCCCAGGGCCCTCCCGGACGCGGGGGTCCGCTGCTCACCATGTCGGTGCCCAGGTCGATGCAGAGGATGGTGATGGTGCCCAGGGGCAGCGGGATGTTGGCCATGATGAAGAGCAGGAAGGGGGTGATCTCCGGGATGTTGCTGGTCAGGGTGTAGGCGATGGACTTCTTCAGGTTGTCAAAGATGAGGCGGCCTGGGGGGGAGAACAGGAGTCGGGGGGGTGTCCTCCCCCCCGCCAACCTCCCGCTACAGCCCCACAGGTCCCCAGTCCGGCCCCACCTTCCTCCACGCCAGTGACGATGGAGGCAAAGTTGTCGTCCAGCAGGATCATGTCGGCCGCCTGCTTGGAGACGTCGGAGCCAGCGATGCCCATGGCCACCCCGATGTCGGCCTTCTTCAGCGCTGGGGAGTCGTTGACACCGTCGCCTGTCACCGCCACGATGGCACCCTGGGGACACGGGGACACGGAGGTGAGGGATGGGGACTGGGATGGGGACAGTGACCAGGGCCCATCACCGCCACCATGGTGCCCTGGGGACACGGAGGTGAGGGATGGGGACTGGGATGGGGACTGGGATGGGGACAGTGACCAGGGCCCATCACCGCCACCATGGCACCCTGGGGACACAGAGGTGAGGGATGGGGACTGGGATGGGGAC
>NW_028185183.1:2615-3994 GCF_003343005.1 Rhea americana
ACGTCGGAGCCAGCGATGCCCATGGCCACCCCGATGTCGGCCTTCTTCAGCGCTGGGGAGTCGTTGACACCGTCGCCTGTCACCGCCACGATGGCGCCCTGGGGACACAGAGGTGAGGGATGGGGACTGGGATGGGGACAGTGACCAGGGCCCATCACCGCCACCATGGCACCCTGGGGACACGGGGACACGGAGGTGAGGGATGGGGACTGGGATGGGGACTGGGATGGGGACAGTGACGAGGGCCCATCACCGCCACCATGGCACCCTGGGGACACGGAGGTGAGGGATGGGGACTGGGATGGGGACAGTGACCAGGGCCCATCGCCACCATGACAGTGCCATCAGGACATCGATGGGGTCATCAGGACAGGAGGAGTGAGGGACGGGGACCAGGCCCATGCCCACCCTGATGGCATCCTGGGGACGAGGGGGGCAGGGGAAGCCTCTGGTGACCCTGGTGGCCAGTTTGGGTGGTTTGGGGGAGACCCTGAAGGCTGAGCTTGGAGAGGTCTGGGGGACCGTGGTGGAGCGGTTTGGGGCGCGGACCTGGCGCTGGCAGCCCTCGACGATGATGAGCTTCTGCTGGGGGGACGTGCGGGCGAAGACGATCTCGGTGTGGTTCTGCAGGATCTCGTCGATCTGCTCCGACGACATGTCCTTGAGGTCGGTGCCGTGGATCACGCAGGCCTTGGCGTCCCTGGGGAAGCGAGGGGCACGCGGGGCGCTGAGGCCAGCCCAGCACCCTGAGCCCCAGGGCTGCCCCCTTCCCCTGCCCCCAAAACCKCTCCAGGGTCCCCTGCACCCCAGCCAGCCCTGGGATGCACCTCGGCATGGCTCCAGCCCCACGTAGCTCAACACCCTGCACCCCATCCTTCGTCCCCAGCACCCCAACACCTCTCCAGCATCCCCCACATAGCTCCAGCACCCCGTAATTCAGCACTGTGCACCCCATCCCTCAACCCAGCACCCCAGTGCATCTCCAACATCCCCTGCACTGCACCCCAGCACCTCTGCATGGCTCCAGCACCCAACGGCTCAAAAGGCTGCACCTCAACCTTCATCTCCTGCACCCCAGCACCTCTCCAGCATTCCTTGCACCACACCCTAGCACCTCTGCATGGCTCCAGCACCCCATAGCTCAACACCCTGTACCTCAGCCTTCGTTTCCTCCACCCCAGCACTGCATCCTATTGCCTCTGCATGGCTCCAGCACCCTCCACCTCAACTTCCATCTCCTGCACCCCAGCACCTCTCCAGCATCCCCTGCACTGCACCCTGGTGCTTCTGCGCCCCAAACCTCTCCCAAGTCCCCCTCTAGCCCCTGCACCCCAGCCCTACCTGGGGTTGACCTGGCTGACGGGGATGTTGAGGCGGGC
>NW_028185183.1:9786-10909 GCF_003343005.1 Rhea americana
GCCCCAGGGACCCCTCCAGACCCCAACTATGCCCAGGAGCTACTGTTCCAGGGGCCTCAGGACTCCCCCAGGACCCTCTCCTAGGACATGCTCACCCAGGAACCCCCCAAGACCCCAAACCGAGGACCTCCTTCAACCTGTATTCAGGACACACTCACCCTGGGAACTCTGGGACTCTCCCAGACCCAACCCCATACCCAGAACCCCTGGGACCCCCCTGGACCCCTGTCCCCTACCAGGACAGGCTCATCCAGGGACCCTGGAGACATCCCAGCCCTATTCCCAGGACCCCTTGGGACCTTCATTTCCTTACTCAGGACCCCCATACTGTATCGCAGACCCCCAGGACTCCCCAGGCCTCCCATATCCTACCCAAGATGGGCTTGCCCAGGACCCCTCCAGACCCACCAGGACCCTCATCTCATGCCCAGGTCCCCCAGGACCCCCATCCCCTCCCCAAGATAGGCTTGTCCAGGACCCCTCTGGATCCCCCAATACCCTCATCCTGTACCCAGGACCCCCCAATCCCCTACCCAGGATGAGCTTGGATCCTCATCCCATGCCCAGGACCCCCGGGACCCCCCGGAAGCCTCATCCTGTGCCCGGCCCCCCGGGACCCCCGCCCCTACCCAGGACACGTTCTCCCAGCCCGCCCAGCTCCAGGTAGGCGTTCTGGAAAGCCTCCTTCATCTCCTCGTCCAGGGGCTGCTCCTTGCCCTGCAGCAGGATGGTGGAGCAGCGGTCCAGGATCCGCTCCGGGGCCCCCTTCATCACCAGCAGGTACCGGTTGTCGTTGGGGTCCTCGGTCTCATGGATGGAGAGCTGCAGGGAAAGCGGAGGATGGGGTGGGTGGAGGGGTCAGGCCTGGGGTGCCCCCCCCCCCCATACCGTGGGATTTTCCAGGCCGGTGCCCCCTGGGAATCCCGTCCTGCCAGCGCGGTGCAGGGGATTAGTGTGACGGGCTGGGACGGTGGCAGGACCTGCCCCCCCCCCTCCCCGGCACAGGGGGCCCCATGGGGGAACCGGGGCTGGGGGCCGCCATGGGGCCCTGGGGGACACGCAGGTATGGGGGGGGTGTCCAGGGTCTTGGGGTACCTACAGGTGTGGGGGGAGCCAGAAGGGC
>NW_028185184.1:0-9131 GCF_003343005.1 Rhea americana
CCCCCTTTTTTTTTTTTTTCCTTTTTAAATTTTTTCCTCCTGGTCTCAGGTAATCAGTTTAACACGGGTTAAGATGAGTGGACAGTTTCAGATTTCTTTTCCCCTGCTACTTTTCTACTTTTCTGTAGACATCATAAATTGTTGATACAGTTCCATTTTTAAAATGTATAGAAAAAATGTATTATTGCTTCCAAATAAAATATTACAAGCGTGAAATTCTCTGTAATTAAAAAAATAATAATCAGCTGTTCTTGCACCTGACAGATGAAATCACCCAAGACTGTGAATCAGCAAGCTCTTTATATGCAGTGGCATCGTATGACTTAGTTTGTCATTTCTCCATCTGCTGGCTGGTTAAAGCTCTGCAGTAGCAGCTTGAGTAGTACAAATGAAAGAAATAGGGAAACTACAGTGTTTGCAAAAGACTTTACTGACAGAATACAGCRTGTGTGTAGTGTATATAAGAAGAGAACAAAACTGTGGTATGTGTTCAATATACTTTAAATACACTTCCTTTGTTAAGTCATATAAAGAGTATAATAGGAGATGCTGAACAATAGAAGGAGTTGTGTAGCACTGGACATAGATAAATATCATTAAATATTATCTCATACCAGATGATCCTGTGCTTACAAAGTGTATGTTAAATGGGACATTGTGAGCAAAGACTAAAGTGAATAGTGAGAAGGAGGGTAATGTTACAGGAATATGATCACACAAGTAGTTTGGGAACTTATGGAAAATAACAATAATAACCTGTTCTTAAGTGTATTTCTTCATATCACCATCATTTTTCCCATTTTATAGGAGGGTAAACTGAGACATGGATCGCTGGAATGAGAGTAGGTCAACAATAATTATGTTAGGCTGTGCATTCAGTAGGAGTTTTGCAACTAAATCCATTTTAGATGGGATATGTTTMTACTGTATGATATATTCTAAAACTAAACAGAGAAAATTATTGGAGCATACTTGTTCATAATACTGAAATAGTCAAACCGGAGATTAATCTAGCTCAAAAGTCATTGAATCTGGATGACTGATTCTTTACCTGTAAAGCATTGTAACTGCAAGAAGATATTCCTTTTAAAAGTACATGAATGAGATCCTGCATGTGGCATCATTGCAGACTGGAAGAGGCTACAACTGTAGAAGTTATGCCAATATTCTCTCTCTTGATGCCCACAGCTTGCTTGCAAAAGAGCCACTGGCTTATGTCTGCTACAGATACACCAGAAGGTGCTGAAAAACCATAAGAAACCCTCAAGGCAAGAAGACAGTCTATTGAGATTTAAATCTTTGTTACTATCATTTAAATTCACAAGGCTATTGTCAATATGTCTGATCTGCTATTGACTACATCACATGGAAGAACAAGCACTATGAGAATAAACAGACATCTCAACTATATCACACCATGTTATGAAAAATTCTGTTCATGATTACTTTACACAAAGTAATCACACAAAATTTACTGCCTTTGTTTAGGACTGAGGACTGTAGAGACCAAGTAACATAAAAACTCTTAGAATCAGATTTGGTTTTATTCATCACATGCTACACATTGGCTTTCAAGGAGATTTTAAGCCTTAATGAAATTATGCATCCTGCGATTTTTAGGCCCACTTCTTTCTGCCACCCTATTTTTCATAAAAATCATCATTTCAGTAGGTTCCTTGACATGTTTTTGTGGGAATGCTTTTGACATCCCTTCTGAAGTAGAACTGTAGAAATATTTTATTCATGTCAACTTCTTCCTACAAACACATTTTAAAAGCAACTGGCCTTTTTCCTCACCTTTCAGTATGGTTTCCAAGCACCTGGCATTTTTATAGTGTTGTATAAGTTAAAGATTGTCTGTGTTCATTTATGTTTGTACACCACAGACTAAGATCATCTTATAGTAAGAAACAAGAAATAAGCATGATTATACTAGATTTATGAGGTACCTCTGTAAGTAAACAAAAACATTCAGGAAATAATTGACCCATTTTTCTTCAAGTGTAGGGAAGCAGATCACAGAGATCTCTGAAAAAATGCTAATATAAAAGGCTAGTGAAGATGGCTACATCGCAGACTTGGACTGTAAAGCTATTTTGTAATGGTTAACATTAGAGAAGACAATCTCCAAGGTCCTCTTGGGATGCTTCTCCAAAGCTAATGTACTCTCTGGATTTCACTAAGCAGAATCTTTTTATGAGAGGACGCTTACAGAGATGCTTCCTGGTGACTTTGAGACTGCATTTCAAATAAAATATTCTACGCAAACTAGTTATAAAACAGTAAAAATGTTTGCTTATAGAGAACCTGAACAACTTGGTCAGACAGAATATATCTTGTATTTAAAATAGTAGTTGTAGGAGATATGCTGAAAGACTAAAAGCATAAAAGCAATGTTCATATCCATAGCATAAAAATGTGGAAGACAAAACATTTCAACAATGATACTTTTGTGCCTCTGTCACATCTGTCACTCATGATAAGCTATCAACATAAAATTCCAGTAATAGCCTCCTGTATTATATGCCTCCTTCATACCACTGAAGGAAAAAAAAGGGGGGAGGGGGAAGAAAAGCTGTAAATCAGAAATAAACCAAATATGCTGGCAAAGCTTGAAATAGTAATAATAAAATAATAAATCGTTAGCTCTCCTGCAATGAAGTATTCATTTATTCTACCTAGTATGAACTTTTGCCCTCGACTGGTATCAATAAAATGTGACATCAAAATGCAGTTACCGTGACACATCTTGCCCAGATTGTAAACGAACTCTCTTTAGTATTTCAGTATAAATTTTTGTGGATTTGATGTTAAAGAGAGTTTATGTGAATCATRTGAGATAGATCATACGATTTCATTAGAAATCCCTTTATTCTCATTTTTAGGCTGCCTGCTTATCGGTTCTGCCATTCCAAAAGATATGTTGCTCAATATAACTTTAAGTATTTTTTCCTCTCTACCACACTCATTCAACCAATTAAAAGCTTTTAATATATGATAAAATACTACCCAGGTAGAAAATATGAGAAGTCTAGCAAAGAACTGGAGTGTCAGTTTGCAGACTTAGAAGAGCCTGAGATTCTCAGAGCAGGCTTGGGAAACTGGTAGCTTTGCCCTTGACATTGATGGGCAGAGAAATGAGCCCTTCATATCCGATATGTGACGATCTACATACRATAGCTACAGAAAAGCTGTTCATTGTTTTTAATCTCCTTAAATTACCACTACAGGGTTTAACATTTCCAAGACTGGAACAGAAAAAAAAAAAACATTTTTCATATTTCATTTAAAAAACTCACATGAAAGAGGAAAAACTCCGACCTATCTAACAACTGAGTTAGTTTTCTCCACTTTACTGCTGTTCAGGATTTCCTCACATCTTCCAGCATTATTTCTCAAAGAGTCTTAGTCCCATTTGAATAAAAAGTGYCTTCAGCTGTGCTTGGAATAACACCTTGCATTTCAAAATAGGATGCGTGGTAGTGCCAAAGTAGTGCCAAACACTGTAAAAACAGAAACACTTCCTTGTTCTAAGAACAAGCTCAGGCCTGATTGGAAAGGACCATCGGCAGTGAAACAGCTACATTTACCGTGGCGTACCAGAAGTGGTAATGATATGCATGGAAGGCGCAAGCATAAGATTAAAAACATAGGGCTGGAAGTGACCATCTATTTACTGCACCCTACGTGTTCCCAGAGCAGTCACCAATGATTCAGAAGGAAGTAGAAATAAGCACACAAACCCCAAACTCCTGTTTTGTAACACAGAAATGACATTGTATATTGAGGGGGGGAAAAAAGAATCCCTCTGGGTGGTCAAATCTGAGGCATAAGATTAATGCTGTTTGGATGCTAGATGTCAACTTGTCAGATGTTCAAGGACTCAAATTACAGAGTTCTCTATCCTCCTTTTCTTTAAGTAAATCCTACTTTCCACACTCMGAAGCATTCTCCTAATTCACCAAACAGTACATTTCTGTGATTCCTTTTCATCCCTCCATGCTGGTAGACAATATTTATGCTTTTACATAATAATGTCTAAAGATAATAATAATAATAATAATGTCCCTTGTGGAAAGGGACGATTTTGGTGAGGTAGGTCCCCTTTCAAAGAGGTCTACCTTTCTCTCTCCATGCCTGCAAGGTATCCACACAGGTACCGATATGTGATGGGAGGAAGAGAAGTCATCACTGGAAGCTGGGAGCCTGCAGCTCAAAGAGAGATTGAAAGACTGCAAAAAGGGGCAAGATATAGGTAGTTTGGCCTCAGGGCTACAGAAAAGAAAATTACTGAGGCCAGAGCACACTAARCAGTGTTTGCTGCAACGCAAGCAGCCACAGAGCTAGCTGACACCAAGGAGAGAGCAAGGGAAGTAGGCAAGGGAAGAGATGAACAGAAACTCTTTATATTTCTACTCTGACCTTATCACTTTGAGCTTGCTCTGCTTGAAATATAAATATTCCAGTTTAAAGTCTAATGCATTTCTTTTTCTACTGTATGGTTTAAAAGTCTCTTGATAGGTTTTGGAAAGATTATGCTAAAAAGAAAGCCTAGGCAGATCTACTCAAAGCACAGAGGTCTTTATACCCTACGTGCCACCATCTCCAGACCCTTTCCCTGTTTTCTCTCTTATTCTTTTCTTAGATGGGATCCCATTTGTTTCTTGTAACAAATATGCAACAAAACTGCTACTTTGCCTGCTCAACAGGTTGATTCGAGACCTATAAAAAGAATTGTTGGGAGCAACATATCTGTAATTAAAGCCCTTCCAAATCCTCAGGGGGTTGGTCCTAAAAATCCTTGTAACAGTTTGCCTGCAATACCAGCTCATCATCTATGAACTGCTTATTGTTATTCAAAATGATTACAGTGATGTAGCAAGCATCTTACAGAGTTTGGTACGGAGCAGCCTTCCTGTTGTGGAAAATGTAAAATAAGGTAAAATACAATTTCCCAAGATTTGATAATTCATTTTATACCAGAAATCAGCAAGGAAGGGATTCTTTCTTCTTTAGAAAGAGATCATATGAGAAAGTAGAGGAACAGGACTTGTACAGAAATCAGTGTAGTAAATCTCACTGTTAAAATATGCCAGGAATGGGTAGTACTAGTGATCAACAAAACTGCCATTTTAACTGAGAAAAGCCTTAATAAGTAGCTTAATCAGCAACCTGAATTAAATCTCTGATCACATCTGACCACAAGTGTCATTTCAGCCCTCATCAGGAACTTTTTATACTCTTTTTCTTACATAAAAAAAAAAAAAAAAAAAAAAAAAAAAAAAAAAAAAAAAAAAAAAAAAAAAAAAAAAAAAAAAAAAAAAAAAGAGGTCGTTATGCAGAAGTAATTGACAAGAAACCTACACATAATTTCTAGATTGTAATAAATTTCTAGACTGTAATAAATTTCTAGACTGTAATAAATAGTTATCTTTGTATTCTCCCATTAAAACGGTTGGATTTCATGAATTCTAATAGCTTAAAGTACTTGTTTATTGTTAATAGTTTCCCATAATTTCTATAGAAAGATGTTTTGTTTGTTGGGGTTTCCCCCCCCCCTTTCTTTTTAAATCAAGAGACATAGGCTGTTCTGTTGAAATGAACCAGCAAGATAAAGCCAGTTCATCCCCTGCCAATTAACATACAAATAAATAAAAAATACATAGATCGTATGCAAATATATAGAAAGAAAGTAGTCCAAGCAGATTTTTCCTCTCTGGAAGGGCACAGTGCTTCAGCCAGCATTCTGCCAGTGAGCAAGATGTCCCTTTGGAGTGGCACACACCTACCATGGGGCTTTCTGAAAGAAACCAGATGACTTTTTAAGGACATGTTGAACTGCATGGCAGTAGAGGATTGTACAGCAGGGTATGTGCAGAAGGATAGCACCCTGTGACATACCGTGTTATGATAAGTGTGCTGTTTGCATAAAATATGAGAAAGTACTCAGGAGTGCATAAACAAAATGTGCTAAAATGACAAAAGGAGAAGAAACCAAAATTAAAGGAAGATTGTGTGTTTCTAGTACATAAGCAGCTAGTACAGGCTGAACACTGGAGAAGAGGAATCCACAAAATGATCCAAAACACCTGGATAACAACACTGCGGGGGGAGSGGGGGGAGGCTTTTTGACAGTAGGAAGGCAGATGCCTACAGAGTGGAGGGAGGTGGCCCCAAGCCACCAGGCTGCCCATGGAGGCCCTGAGAAACCTGCAGGATCTGGCTCCGAGCCGCTCCATGTGGGAGCCACGGACCAATGTCTGGGGCATCAGCACGGGGCGTCACATCCTCTCTACATCAGTTTTGACCCAAATCTCTATCTCTGAGGGGGGAGAGCAAGTGCAAAACAACAACTGCCACAGAGGAAAAATGGCATTTAGGAGCCCAGTGGTTGAAAGAGGTAGCCACTTGTCACATGGCTTTGCAGATCACTTCCAGAGATTTCTGTGCCTGTCACTGTGCCTGTCACAACCATCYCCATGCCTGTGTCTCAAAAAGAGTGATTTTCCTTTTCAGAGAGGAAGACTCAAGGCTGTTTATACCATCTCAGTCTTCATTAAGCTCTTAAAATACTAACTGCTGACTTACAAAAACCAAATGGGCACAACTCAGAATCATTGCAGAGAATGCGTTTCCACTGTGAAATAAATGAGCATTTAAATTATTAAAGAGTGTAACATTTGAGTCATCAGGTCATTTCAACCCCTATTTCTGTCTTGCCTAGGTCTTCACAATGAGATTCCTTACTCCTTAACCTGAGAAATGTAACATAAACAAGAACTAAGGACACACACTGATTACTCTGCTTGCACGAGGGCGTCATAGGAGATAGGGAAAGGAAGACTCCTGTATCCAGGTTTTCTAAACAAGCACATCTTAGAGATATCTGAGAAAATCTGTAGGYGAACTCACTGCAGTCAGAATTACAAAGCACTAGTCACAGCTTCTTTCTTTTATAGGTAATCGTTTTTATTGTTTATTACTATTATTGCATTAGATTACAGTATTTTCACTCTAAAATAACAGAGGCAATGAAGAAAACAGATGAAAGAGGAGCTCAATAAAACAGTTTCATCATAAAACCTGTAAATAAAACAATTTTGTTGGGAAAATATCCCTACTTAAAGGAGAAACTGATGYGATCATCAACAAAAAACATTTGATGTATTTAAAAAAACCCCTAATCCTATGGCCTGCAACCAATATGTATATGAAATTTCTATGCCCAAAAGGAAAATATCAAGCAGAATAGTTATGAACCAGCATGGTAAGACACAGAATGCATAAAATTGACCACTTTATTACAGATGTATTATCAAATGATAGCAGTATAGAAATATGACCTAAGTTTGTGCCTTAGTCCTAAACCTTACATGTATAAATTCAACCTGAAGATGTAAGAACAGTCAACCTCTGATATTCAAACAACATTAGTGGCAGTTGCCCCAAAAGCCATTTTGTGAGATCACAGACAATGTGATTTTAATGTAGTGATGTAGTTATGTTTATTTTCCCTGCTGCCTTCTCTTTCTCAGCATTTAGTGCACCTACAGGTCAAATTTCCAAACTTTGTTCTGTAATCATGAGGCATAAAAATTTTCAGTTAGGATTAAAAAAAGCCAGAAAAAAAGAAAAAGAAAAAAAAAAAGGATTATTCTGCAGTCACAGCGCTCAGGGTTTAAGCTACACATCAAACATCTTGAAGCTTCTGTAAAGATGTTGAGAGCTGAAGACATATAACACGCTTTGGACTGCCTCAAAGAAGAGGCCTCCTAAAGGAAGGAAAGAAAAACAATAGACTCTGAATTTCCTTCAGAGCAGATACTTCCCTTCTACCACTGTTAGCATAAGACCTAAAACATCACGTCCTACCAGTGATACCACCTTCAGTTTTCATATACCTTTTAACTCAGCCTTCAATTTGTGTTACATATGAGACATACAGAATTATTTTTCATCTACCTGTCAGTGACAAGATACCATTCAACCTAAGCTGTCCAGAGGAGAAAATACAGAGTAGAAARCAAACAGAGGTTTTAGAATATTACATTTTCTGTGGGAATTAAAGAAAACCTGCCTAAAAATGAAGGTTAGCTGCAATTTTCTGTAAACTGACTTCACACAGACAATTTGATCACCCAGTGAACACTTGCCAAGCCAAGAAAATGCATTTGATGTTTCTGTCTTGATGTCTTTGACAGTACATTCTCATTTTGCTTTATATTAAGACAGTCTGTTGCTCTCTGGGATATTAGGGTCTCCTTCAGTTCTGTTTTCATTCCTCTCCCTATTCTGATGTGTTTGCAGTTTTACTGTTGTGCAAATGTTATCTTGAAATTCTCTCAAGCAGAAACTGTAGCATATGAGTGCTGTAACAATACCACAACATTGTAACCTTACAATTCCCATACACATACCAAAGTAGTTTCCTCAACCAAAATAAAGGATTGTAAAGCAGCAAGAACACAACAAGGGTGCCTTCCTTAAAAATCCTATATTAATTTTTTATTGAAAGAAACTTTAAGAAATAGAGGAATATACACTTCTGCATTCCAAGGGGGAAAAAAAGCCTCTACTATATGTTTCTCATTCTAAATGGTAAATAAAAATGATGAACTTTTCATTATAGAATAAAAAAGTGTGTTGTTGTGTTCTTATCAAAGCCATTAGTTATAGCGTTTTAGTAACATCAAACTGATAATTTAATATTTACAAAATTTAACTATAGTTAGAATGAACAAAGTTGATCTATGCGATATAACTATAGAAATAAATATGCATGATACAGCAATGCTGAGAGAAATACTTCCTCTTTTTGAAAGTTACTTAGATATCTGCTCAGAAAACAGTCTTGGAAAATGTATACAGAACTGACTATATAGGGTAATTTCCATACCTTTTCTAACAGATTCCATATTACATCTATTTTTTAGATGTAGCATATTATTTAACAATATACAAATACTATAAGGATAGCTTCTTCTATACTAGAAGAAACATTTTAGAGAGCATCTTCATTTCCAGCTGTTTCAGGCCACTTCACAAGTTTATTATAATTTAATGTCCATGTACCCATTAGGTCATGGCTATTCAACAGATATTCAAATTACATGCTGCTGAGATCAAAAAGT
>NW_028185184.1:9166-24459 GCF_003343005.1 Rhea americana
GTATCATTGCATGATGACATTTAACTTTCTGACTCACATAAGAGCACAAATAATTGTGCACAGAACTCACAGACTTGTCTGTCTCCCCCTCCCTGCTACAACTTATAGAAGGAAAAAAAAAATCATTAAAGATAGCGAGCAGAAATTTCATATCATATTGTTTTGCTCTGGATATCAAGATTTAGGTAATTAACTCAATAGAAAATATCAGATGAAAAACAAATTCTATATTCACAACTATTTTTAAGCCATAAATCTCTGAAAACYCTGATAAATGGTAAGTTTAGCTGGTAAGTGATGAGATTGCAACTGAATAGAACTATTTGTAGCAGCTGCTAAACCTGCCAAATATGAAGGCAGCAAAGAAGTGGAGAGGGTTGTACTGGAATTAGAGCTAGAAAGATGCTCTCCATTTCTAAGAGAAGATGCTTCTGCTGATATAAAACTCTAATACGGTCAAGCTTTGAATGAGTGCAGGACACATTCACTGCGTTGCCCAGCTCGGAGGCAGAGTTTAGCCATGATCCTGTCTTTCCTCGCGTCCTCCTACTGCAAATAAGAGGCTAATACTTTCTGCGATACTGGTCTGGCAGCTCCACTCCTCACACATACCAGGACTGTCTTATGGTGAGGGCACTCCATGGTGACGAATAAGGTTGTAGTTGCAGCTATTCCAGTTTAAATAATCTTTAGAAGAAAAAGGGGGGAGGGGGAGGGAAGTATTTTGTGCCCAGCATGAACATACACTTTGCATTGTGCTTTTTCTGTCCTTTAAGTAGAYGCAGTAAGTTGCTTCCTTTAAGTTTCTGCTTAAAGGAAGTAGAATGCAGATCACCTGCACCGAAGTGTGATCTATAATTTTTCTTAAATCTCTAGTGGGTTTGGTATTGGTTATTTTTACTATGATTTATTCCATAATACGAACCAAAGATCAAGGCCCTACCATGCTAGCCACTATGCAGAAGAAAAGGAAAAAAAAAAAAAAATTGAGAAAAAAAAGAATAAGAAATTTTTTAAAGAATTAAAAACAATGAATATATAAATTTAAAATTTACTCTGCAGTAAATTTTAGAGAGGGAAAAAAAACTTTAAAATATTTAGAATACCTTAATTCATCACAGAAAATCCCCATAAAAATCAGAGCTATTGTGATGAATACTGAATAAAATTACCTGCCTATGTATATATAACAAAGAGGTAAACTCTGTGTAACGACATATGCTCCTTAATTACATCACTGATTAAAACAATTATAGGAGTATAGATAGATTTATATTGCCTTATCCTGGGTTTACACACACTCCCTTTTCAGCAATTTTGCTCCTTCTATCAAAATAGCTACTAGAAAGTAATKTATATGGACCCTAGCTACCTCAAGTACTACATCACACTTTATTGTCATCTGCAGCACGGATCTGTGCTGATCCAAGAATTAGAGATATGTCTTTTAACTAGGACATCTGCAACGCAGGCCCCTCTCGACGCTCTGCCATGCTGCGTACATTACTACTCCTTCTTCCGGTAAAAGCAACTCTAAGTTTCACTCATTTCACTACTTCTATAAGAACAGTCTGACAACATTATAGAATTAAGAAGTTACAGTACATAATTGTAATTTTTTTAAAACATGATGATGCATATCATGATCTCGAAGAGGGGACCGTTCCCCACAATGACTGCTTTTCTGCAAGGTAAAGGATTCTAGTTGGGAGAGGAGAGGCATTGTGCTACCTCGCTGCTAAGCGAGGTCAAGGAAGATCGACTCTTCCACCTGCCAACTTGCCTTCAGAGTGAAATTCCTTTGGGAAAGAGGTTAGCAGGGACATTCCCTGGTGCCACAGGAGGTGGGCACTTAATGCAGGGGCAGGCAATCATGCGCTGAGGACAGGCACATGGGATTAGGGAAAAATGCAAAGTCTAGCACACCTGAAAATCCCCTGGGCAGGCATGTTAGAGAGCTTTTCGWTTCCTCTAGGTCCTTGTTGTATAGGACACCCCGCATTTGTATTCAACTTAATTTCCCAGGACCTTGATCTCAATCAAGCAGTAACTTTCATCTATCCCCTAATTCTTATAGTTCACTACTATTAGCTGCACCATTCATAGCAATCCAAAATTACTACCAATAATGTAAACTGCCAAATAACTCCAAAAAGYGAATGAGGTACTACAATAATAGGATGAAACCATTTTTCCAAAGTTAGAAGGTAATGAAAATAGTCCTCACACTTTTAATTATTCACTAAAGGATCCAAATGTTGTTATAACTGGCTTCATAGAGCAGAGCTTCTATAATACTAATTTTATCCAACTGAAACATCCCAAAATTTCTGAATTAAATTTTTAAGTATTTTTATTATATTTTTATTTTATTTACAAAATAAAATATTATGGGCAAAATTACCGAAGTAATTAGCTACAAAAGTATCTAAGTCCTTTAGGAGTCTGAATTTCCATTGACTTCAGGGAAGGGATGTAGATGCTCTTGAAAACACTGACCAAAATGATTTTTCCAAGGTCACACATGATGTCTGCAGCAGAACCAGGGTCTCTGGGGTGATTGTACAGTCTCACAACAAGACCATTGCTACTGGAACAATTATACTTGCAAGCAGATTACATGTTAATTAATTGCCAAGAAGATTTTGGAAGAGAACTGATTGCAAACAAGTCTACAATAGTTTTTTTATTTGTTTTCTCCTTCTGCAAAGAATCAGTTGAAGAAAATGTCACATATTCCTACAGAAYGAGAAAGAGAATTTTCTCTCTAAACAGAACATGTTGTCATTGCCAGCTATGTGCTTTGGCCAAAACTGTTGAAGGATTTAMATAATATAAAAATAAATAAATAAATTATATTCTAAACCTTATCAGGGCACTACTGTTTTTCCAGTTGTATTAAAGCTGTGAAATACCAGTGGTAAGGGATGTGTTCTACCTTTCTATAACATTTTCTAATGTTCTTATCTCTTCAGATGGGTTTATAAAGAGCAAGCTAGAGTATGGATGCAGAGATAAAGTTGGCTTAAGCAAATATGGAGCAACATTTTGAAGTATAAATAAAATAACAAAAAATGTAACGTTTCCCTCTAAATTAACTTACCATATGCAGAATAAAGGCAGTAATAATTATCAATTGTGTACACATTTATACTTTTTTGTAGGTCAAGAGAAGACACATTAAAGCAAGAGCAGATTTGTACAAAGAGATCCAGATTATAATTTACTAGAATATCAAGCAAAAGCATTTAAATTATTTCTAATTGTCCATACAAGGCCGTTAAAAGATACCTACCACCTTGTGAGTTTCTAAATTCATTCTGAACAATTGTCCCTAGAGCGACACAAGGAAACAATTCATTTGTTTTCTGGMGTTGGACTCAATAGAGAAAAAAAACATAAACCACAAATATAGTCAAACTAGACTTTTTCTGCAGAGTTGAATTCTTGCCTGGTTACAATGGCAGGATTGCTAGCTTCCACTCTAGATCCCCTATCTTTTTAAAGGCATTCTCTCTGCTTTGTGATGAACCACCATTCTCAGTTTGTCAACAAATTCCACTCAACTATTTCCCAGCAAAATTAATTCTCAATCATTGTGTGAAGACTTTCTGGCAAGAATTGCCAGATTATTTGATATTGACTCCATCAAATTTATCCCCAGGGAAAGCCCTCTGTTTCTCTTTCTTTTTTTGTCATGCAATCTGCTTCCCAAAGACATCTCATCTTTCAGAATAAAGTTAGTTTCCTTTTTCATATAAAGTTGCCTTTTAACTCCCTAGAGAAGCAGTGTCGGCACCATTATAAGCCAGCCAGGACAATAACTCAGATTTGGCCTTATCTATTTACTGCTTGGGATAAACACACCGTAAAATACCAGGCTACCATTAAATACTGCTGGTAAACATGGCTGCAACTACCCAAATTCATAGTCCATCTTGAGCTCACTAGGTTAAGCAAAATTCTCCTTTCCTTAATTAGAGAGTAATACATTGTTTACTTGCCCTCACTACTCCCCTGTGGAAAAATCAGTAACAGTCTCTAAAAATCAGGTGAGCTAATTGCTTGCATAACTTTTTATTTCTTTATTCACTTAAAAATTGTCAAATGATGTTTTGTTAGTCCTATTACCTTTAAGGGCACTGTTTGTACCATAATTAAATATGGCTATTTTATAGATTATGACATTTCATATATTTCGTTATTATATCAATTTAAAACTGTCTTTACTTTAAAATTGGCTTTCTATTAAGAACACTGTTATTAAACTACAACATTGTACCAATATTTGAATTCTGAAGAGAAAATGAGGTGTCAGAAAAGGGAAGAGAAGAAAAAAATAAAATGGGCCACGTATAGGAGATGGAAACATAAAAAACAAGCCGCTCGCTTTAAAACCTTTTATCTTTAGTTTTCAACCTATTATTTCACTGCCAATGACACTTATCATGAATCAATAAGCCTAAAGTCTACAAATCAGATCTGTTCAATAAATACTCAGCAATGACAGTAGCAATGGGCAAACATCAGAGAAGCCACAAGTGGAGAAGTGGATTCTGTCCATAATCATTTCCTGGAGACATCCAAATCTGCACTGAAATGTTATCTTTCCAAGCAGTCCTTCGGATCATGGACCCTGGAAAAAAGAAAGGAAAACTATTTCCCTGGCCTGCCAGCAAAAGAAAAATAAAAGAAAAAAAAAAAGAAAAGCAGTAGTAATAAAATGACTCTGCTTCATGTTCTACCATCTCGAACATCATTGGAGTAAGTACTGTAGCTTTCGAGGCAAAACTGACAGCCTCTTAACTATATACAAAATATTGTCAACAAATAACTTCTGCTGAGAAGTATGATTCATCATACAAGAGACTGTTATAAACAGCCYTTTCTCTCTTTGAAGACTAGACAAACACCTGCAGCAGTGTGCATCAACCATAAAGGGGTTTTTCTTGTTTTTGTCTTTGTTTTTGACACACATACATGCACACAGAGTTGCTTGGCTGGCTCAGAGCACCTTGCAAAGCAATAATGTTTTGGCAAGGTACTTGATTGATRGGTCATCAAAATTCTCCAGAGCAGAAGGGAGAATTTTGACTTGTAGACAAAACATACCTCGGTGGGATTTCACTTGCCCAAAGAAGTCAGTGTGTAATTCTTTGTTTCATCTGGACACACAGTAAAGTTTATTAATACAGATGTTCAGCTGGAGGTTCACTGTGTAAATGTTAAAGCAGAGAACTGTAAAATGTCCTCAGACTTAACAACAAATATCAACGCTCTTTGATGGCAGAATTCACGGCCATCCACAGCCCTGMTGAACTTTACCAGAGACGTACTTCACAGCCTAGACCAGCGTCCCTCAAACTTTTAGAGGCTGAGCCCAGCCTCAGGAGGGGAGTTAGATCAGTCACGTCATCGTTCCCTCTGTGCTCTTTGCTACTAACGAGCTATCTCTCAGCACTGGTATGTCTATAATCACCTGTCCCTACAAGAACCGTTATTCTGGCCAGCGCTACTATGGGATACATTCAGGGAATTGATGAATATTAATATTGGCATTTAAAGTATTAGCCATCCCATCCCAAATTAGCATCTGTTAACTAAGCAGGAAGGTTGACACAACAGACTCTCACACACTGAAATTAGGTAAGATGGTGCTTTCTGGCATTAAGAAAATCAGTTATTGTCATGTTTATTAGCTCAATTATCTACTTGGTACTCACATTATAGCACTTTGGAAATATGATATTAGAGAAAAGTTATTTAAAAAAAATGTTGTTTTACTTGTAGGGGCTTTTAAAGGATTCATGTTAAATTGAAAATCCAAATTATGCCAGTGAGCAAGCTGATTCAKGAGCTTTGAMTTGTAGTACTTTACAAAAGTATCAGGGATGACTTGTAGGGGTAACTGAAGGAAAAACTCTTGTTGCTCTGTTCCAACAAATTGGCATAAACTCGTGACCTTCACAGACTGCCTCTGGTCTTGGAACCCTAAGGCCTCTTAATTCTTGTTGATTTTTCATGTCTATTCCCGTCAATACATTTTTCTKCTGCTTATTAAATAAATACTTCATCCAATCTTCTCTCAGTCTATTAAATATAGAAAAGAATCTTCTATCAATATTGTCTTCATTACAGAACCAACACCTAAAGTGCTAATCAAGTTTTTCTCAACTTCCATTCTGCTTAAAACTCCCGTAAACTTCAATAAGTAAACCCTGAAAAAAGTCAAGACATATATCAGGATTCGGCTTCCAGTGGAGGTTTACRTTGCTGCAGTTATTTCACTTGCTCTGGGTAAAGTGTTAGTTAATTTTACTAAATATGGAAAATCCACATCATTTTAAGAAAGTCATCTTTCAAGTGGCAATCTGTCATTCAGATATGCCACCGAAACAGGTAAGTTTACATTGCCATAGAGAAAGTTCATCCTGTCAGCTCTGAAAAAAATTGTTGTATATACAATGCCTTGATGAGACCCTGCCTTGAAATTTTATGGTTTGTAAAATACTGCTTTACATAACCACCTACAATTATTTATTATCTTGTAAAGGATAAATCTCCCATGGAAAATGATGTCTTGTTCAAAACACATGCATCTCTTTTGCACATGTATTTTTTWAAGTAAATGTATTTTATTTCTCATCACTGCACACTAAACACGATTCACATTCAACTTTAGGTTGTATATAACTTAAGACATGATAGAAGAAATGATTTGYTGAGTTCTTCAGTCCTATTGCATAGATTCAGAAACAATACAGTAGAAGACAGTTTTAAACACACATGGTTAYGGACAAAGTCTGATTTACAAGACACCTAGTACTGTAATGTTATGATGTATAGAAAGAAAAGAAATAAAAACACAATGAGAAATTATTTTCAATCCTAAAATAATCTTWGGTTACATCAATATTCTAGACCAGGTCCATCAAAACTCTCCAGCATTAGTCTGCAATTAGTTTTACTATAAATTACTTTTGAATTCTGAATTCTTCTCTATTGTCCCACTAAACTAAAATAAATAAATAAATAAAATATCCTAAATCATTTGTTTYATTGTTTTCCCTGTCTCTGTGAAAGAAGGGTTTTATTCAAACTTTATTTCCTAGAAATAGTTTATTTTTCATGGAACTTGTATTTTCTAAAAATCTCAGATTATATATGCAGGGCTACGGAAATTTAAACCAACATGGTCTGAATGAAAAACTGTGCATGCATGGATATGATAAACACAGAAACAGAAAACCATGAGGCACTTTCTTCTCATAGAAAAAATTTGCTTTATTTTTGCACAGGGAAGTACAYTGAAATAATGAATGATTGAGAGAGACACTTTCAAGTAATCAAATTGAGATACAACTGAAGTTATGTATAAAGTACCCAGTAATTCTAAATACACCAATAATAAAGTATATCTCTGAGTTCATGAAAAATTTTCAGTCTTCTCCAAAGGTAACAATAAAAAAACCTTTCCACTCTTTCAAGTTAACTAGCACCTGCTYCCAYCCCACCCCACCCCACYCCCAGTTATGGTACCACGGTGAGTAAAAACATGTAATTTGGACTAAATTCTTACTCACGTGCACAGATACAACTTTTGGACAGACTATCTGGAGCAGGGTCTCCAAATGTAAGCTGACCTGGTCAGCTCAGGAGATAGGCAGGAGAAGCAGGAGCCTCAAAGCACCAGGCAGAGCCAAGTGACAAGACAGCCTTGATCCTTCTCTCTACTTTATATGTACTGGAGCTCTATAAAGCCAGGCTGAGTCTTCCAGAACAGCCAGGAACAAGGGAGCCCAGGAAATGCTTGTCAGGGGACAAGGAGAGTTTTAGATCAACCAGAACAGCGTAACTACTGCTATGTTAAGACAAATCTGTTTCTCCAAATTTCTCCCTAACACACTGTCATTTTACCCCCTTTTCTATTTTTCTGATATCAAGACAGCCCAATCCACATCCATCACATTACAGGAGAGATGATTCAATTTTACCTTTACTGCAGAGAAGTTTTGAATCAGATCTGGCTACATATGTGCTTAATTTCCTCCTTGGGATGGGTGAGCAGAATGAGGTGAGATTGAACTTGGCTCTCACGCACCCTGAAGAATAACTCATTCAGCTGGGAGGAAAAAGCTAGATCATTTATACATGACTTTGACAATAATAATGACAATAATAATCTCATCTGACAGCCACTGATCTTCTTAGGAGAGTTTTCSTGTATTTCAACGAGCACTGGGTTGACCCTTAATTGTCCCTATCTGAAAAGAATATTTTTCTTCAAGTTGGATACCTTCCTTAGCTTATGCCAGGTTGCCTGATTATATAACAGCTCATGGACTGTACTCTCTTGAAGGCTCAGGATACAGATTTAGTATAGCGTTACAGGTTTATGTTTGTGCCGTAACTACTTTGTGAGGACCCTCCCCCCAATATATATAATTTATATATGGGGGGGGGGTAAGACTGAGTGTCATAAACTCTGCCTTATTGAAAAAGGGTGAATTTATCAGTAGCTTAAATCCACTTATGATGACATTTTATTATTTTTCTCAGTCACCAGGAGCCTAATATCCTTCTGCACATACAAAACATAAATACCTGTTTCTTTGACTGTCCATTGAGCATCTGAATGATAACCGCTCATCTGTCTCTCTGCATGCATTCACAGCTGAGATTGTAATACAGCAATCATCTGAGTGGAGCCAATTACTACAATAGGTTATGCAAGAAAACTGATAATGGAACTGTTTTGTTGTGCAGGACATTTGCTGGAGTATCAAAAGTAAGATGCCATCATAAATATTAACTAGGAGCATTTTTTATTTTATTTAAATTCTTAAATTATATTTGCTAACTCTAATTAGCAAAGCCAACTGTTTTTATCATTATAATATTTAAGGATTTATATTAGTCCAGGGAAGGAATTTAATTAGAATAAGACATTATTTGATACTGCAGGGAGAATTTAGATTCAGTAGGTAAAATTAAATAATGCAGAGTTAGCCTTTGAAATGTTTTTCAAATTATTTAATTAGCCAATTACAGCTTATTTAAGCAGTATGTGTTATTTACCTTGAGATACAATTCCCACTGTGGTTTAATTCAGGTTTGCTCATATAGTATTTTGACTTGATGACTTTGGTAAGACAGTGACGCCTCCATGCTCTCAATGGCCAGTCAGTCCCATGCAGACATCAGCACAAAGGTATTTATGACAGTGCTCGTGGGTTACCATATCCTCACAGTTCTTTAGTACTAACAGAGACAGTCATCTGCCCCCATTCACTTCTTGGGCATATTTTCTCCAGAATCTTCTCCTCTTGTAGCCTAAAATCACTTACTGGCTTCCAGCTTTTACTGTCCTCACTTAGTTATTCTGTGTTATGTCTTTGTCCACCTTGAAGCATCTGCCACACTGGAATCTTTCTTTCATCAGTCTTTCAATATTCTCACTTCATTTGGAGTCGTTCAGTTCTCACTGAAAAAATTGCTTCTTGTTTTGCCTTATTAGCATAGAAGGAGGGGATGTGAAAACCTTTATATATTTCAAAGATTCAGAAGATTACACAAGAAAATTTTATTGCTGTTAAAAATTCTTGTCTGAATAACAGATGCTACAATGCCATTATTTTGTGTAAACTTCTGTACTGATGTTCAAAGTTTTCTCTCTTCAGCATTCTTACTATGATACAGTAAAGCTTACCTGTTGTCTACCTAACTTGTTTCTTCAAGTCCATCTGTTTAAGAGAAATATCCAAGATACCAAATAGAATATTACAGAGGAAAAAAAATGCTTCAGATCTAMAGTTTTACTTTGAGTAATTTAGCGCACACTATAAAAAGGTTGCACTAACCATCCTTTTTCCCCTCAGAAAACCTTCCACTATACAAACATACCAACATTTTCCCTAGGGCATTCAAATGTCACCCAATTTAAGCAACACAGCCCAAGTGAAGGGCCACAGTTTGAGAGGCATAAGCCTTTTCCAGATATTTACCTAACTTAAATATGTAACATGAGGTCTCTCTTTTTCACTATTTGAATACTTTTTGCATATGACAGCAAGAGTCTTATTATGATACTTCTGTGTTCGGGCAGGTGAATGAATTTGCTGCACCTTTGTAGGAGGAATGCTGCTTTTTAATATTCACACAGTTCAAAATATGATGATTACAAGATATACATGAAAAAATGGAAGAAAAACCCTCTCCCATCTATTTACACTGAGACTTTGTTCTACAGTTAAATGAACAGCCGAACAGATCACTGATAGTAAAAGGTAAGTAGCTCACTCCCTCCTTGCCAAGTTACTTTTTTTTGCCAAAAAAAGTTGAATTAAAGCTGCTCATGTAGCAGTTCAGGAAGGGTTGCTGCWGAACGTACGCAGCATGTGGCTGTAATTTCCCCAAACCTGTCCTGAGAAACTKCATCCTAAAGATGTTGCTTCATGCTATAGCTTAGCTTACCTAACAGCTAGTTATTGCCAAAAAGAGAAATCCCCCAGCATCAGCTGGCTTGAAATTAACCTTTATTTCACTTCTTTAGAGATACAGATGTCTAGGAGATACCTTCATAAGTGTTGTCTCCTCTACTTGACTGACTGCTCCTCATCCTAATGAGGCTTTTCCTCTCCCTTGTAGATGCATTGGGTTGTCTTCACGTGACATATTCCTTACATGAGGCCATTTGTTACATCGATTTGTTTTTAAAGAAAGCAAGGTTTCTRCAGTTATCTAAATAGGATAAATGTGTGTATATATAGCTTACTACTGAGATGTGTACTACTTCATCAAAATTGATCACACAACAGTAATTAGCTGCTTKTGATTAAAAAGTATGGGGGATGATCACCTAAAGGCTTTCCATTAAACATTGTTGCACTAGAATATTCAGATTTCTCTGAACATAAATACGGGGGATGTACATAGTGTATATTTAGAATAATACATAAATAATAAAACACTTAAAAGAACATAAATGCAGATGTTGAAACAGATGTAGGTTATAGACCATACAGAAAATGAAGTGGTACTCTTGGTCCTACTGAATTCAGAGAGAAAGAACTGATTTCATTTTACCACTATGTTATACACACATCTGTTCTATATTATATAAATACGTTCACATTTTTATACATAAATATTGAGATACTATTTTAACCAATGATTCAGCCAGGTGTCTCAAAACTACCCAAAATAACAAATGATGACTGGAAACCTTATGAAACTTTTTTTTTTTTTTCCTGGGGAGTATTGTATAACCTTGCCATATAGAAAAATCTATTTCATAGAAAATGTATAAGATGCTGCCTGTTCAAATAGTTTTGTGTAAGTATTGGATAGTGACACTTAGGTCCATAATTGCAGTATATCGAGTTGAAAACAGTAGGTTATCTGAAAGAGTTCTTAAACAACGACGACTGTGCATTACCTGTGGAGCCCCAAAAGATTGCCAGTAGGAGCCATCCTGCATCTTGCCACCACACAGAGATAAAAAAAAAAAACAAAACCAAAACCAAACAAAAACAAACAAAAAAAAAAAAAAAAAAAAAAAAAAACCACACACACACAAGTGTCACGTGTTTCACGCTGAACTTCAAATGAGCGGTGCAGACTAGGTTCTATTTTTCCATCCCCTCCTGTTCCCATACTGGGGTGACTTAAACACACACAGTCTTTTCTGGTCTCTATGAGGATCTCAGAAAAGGGATTCCTCTGGCTACAATATGAGTTTTGTCAGCAGCAGGAGCRTTTTACTGCGAGAGAGGGGGAAAGAGCTTCAGTTTTCTCCTYCTCTTACCCACGTTTTCTATGTTGACTGTTTCTACAGAGCTGTTTTCTCCATAATTTAATATCTTTAGATTCAAAATCAAGAGAACCGACCCGCAGCGGTGCCTGACACCGCCAGCTGCCCCCGGGGCCCTGCTGTCTYGGGGCGGGGGGAGCAGGTCTGTTATGTACTTAGAAAAATCTRTGTACCATGACAAGGTATTATGAGAGCATGACTGAGACTAAAAGTTTAGGTTTTAACCAGTGCAGATAAAAGAGGGATAGAGGGAAAGAATGAGAATGGGAATTGGCTTCAGCAGAGCTGGAAGGTGCACTAGAAAGCTTATGGAATRGGGGTGAGGGGAARCTCTTTTTTMTTTTCCCTCCAATTTTTCCTTGAAATAAGACCACRAAGTCCTGAGACGATCTGTGTAACAGTAATTAAGCAACTGTTCRTACCCAAAGAGTTTTAAATTCAAACAGATTAAATAGAAGTAGGGTGAAACCATTGTTTCCCTTCCAGAGGGAAAAAAAAACTGAGACAGAGATGCAAGACATTTGAAGCTGCAATAAACTCCAGGACAGAGCTAGCAGCAAGGCAGCATTTCTCACTGTTCAGCAGTGGGATGCAACAGTGAGCCCATTCTCATCTTTGTTTTCTCTAGGTGGAAATTTGTGTGTGTCTGTATATCTGTGTTGGGTGAAAATCTGTGTGTGCCTCTGTCTGTGTTACTCGCTCAAGCCTCCCTGTTCCTGGTGAAAGAAACCTGTATTTAAAGCCTTGTCTGCAACGTGCAGCACAGTGACTCATTATCCTCATCCTCTATGGAAACATGTTATAAAAATTATAAGGTGCAGTGTTAATAATCACACAAGGTCTAGGCAAAAAAAAAAAGATATTTGGCATTGGCAAGCTTCTTAAAGCTCTCCAGTTCTCTGAATTGTTTCATGCTATTAATTAGCTAGATAAAATAGAAACATTTTACTCGAGTACATTACACTCGCAATATGTTCCTGTTTTAGCCCACAGCATGAGTGGCCTTCACCCATAACAACCTCCCTTATAATGAAACACAGTCATCTCACTCCTCCCGTGCATGCTAATGGCTCAGCAAAGGTACCACAAGCAACTAGATTTGTGCTTCTGTACCAAACCCATCCACCGATACAGATGGCACTGTTATATCTGACACTTCATTCTTTTTTCCAACTTGGTAAGATAATAAACAGGAAAAATAGCAATGACTTGAGAATCTTTCTTGCACAYGGGCTTTATCACAAAGATCAAGTAGACAGGTGTTTTCCAGGCTAAAGTACAATAATGTTTTTTTCTTTTCTTTTCTTTTTTTTTTTTCCTTGAGGTTGTACTTAAAGGCTCCATTCATACCAGCCACAAAACTTTTCTCCTTATGAGTTTCTCAACCTGGGGGCTTGTCTGTCTSATAAGGGAAGGTCCAGGAAATACTCACTGAAGGTCTGAGGGATTAACAAATTGGTTTGCAACACCAGAGCCTACTAATTAAATGTRTGTACTCTGAGAAATCCCTTTTCACAAGGGAAGCAAATGAATGAGGTTCTTTTGCAATAAGAAAGAATCAGATTAAAATGGCATGTCTTATGACAAACACCAATTACATGTAAATACATATATGCAAAAATACACACAGTATGTTAGACCTCATCTTTGATGCTTTGTTATATGCTGCTTCAGAGTTAGTGGCAATAATACAAAGTAAACAGTCAAACTTAATTTTACCTGAAATGATGCTTTRCTTAATACAATAAATCACAGAGGTAGCAAAATACTTGAGATGCCTGCAGGTTGGCTTATATTCTGCAAAAGGGCTTTGGCAGAGTTACAAGTGGTAACTGAGAATTTCCTCATTCCACAGATAACRAAGAACTATATATATWTATATATATKWWKWWATAKATRWTKTWATATATMTATWYATATATATATATATATAWAWATATATGTAAAGGGCCACTGTAAGAGATAGCATCAGTAAAAGTCAAGTTCCCTTGAGTATGTAAATACATGAGCTCAGGCTTTTTGAGTACTAATGACTTCTGGTTTGTTTTACTGAATTTTTAAAAAGTAAAATGAACATTTATGAACCCACTATGAAACGTAGAAGAGAGGCATTATACATTATGAATAACTGCAACTCTGAGGGGTTAATGGTTTAGAACTAGCTCTAATAGTCTGTATAAATGCCTACATAGAGAAGGAATTTTTCATGATTTATAAGAAATTAGATATGCAGTTAAATGAATTCTACGTTAATCTAAACATCTGCCTTTGACATACTTCTGAGATCAATGCTCTGCTTATTGGCCTTTACATACAATAGGCTTCGCAAAGCAAAAACTCAGGTAAAATCATTTCAGGCTGAAATCATTTGTCACTAGAGCTCAGGTAAAACATTTTAACTGAGTAACTGGCTTCATGAAAATTCTACATAAAAGRATCTACAACATGTTCCTACAGTAGATCTCATAGGGTCACATAACTTAATGAGGCCATCTTTTTCCTTATTCATGGCCACATGGAYTTTTCTTATTTGCAATTTTGTACAGTCATTATGACAATGATACCCACTGCAAACATAGAAAAGTAATTTGAGGATAGCARTTCTGCCAGATGTCACGTAAGTCCATTTTTCTCACACGGTTTGTTCAATGTCCTTGTCTCCTGATATCTGRGATGCTCCCACCTTGAATTTTGATCCAAGAACATTGATACAGAGAAAAAGGACAGTATCAGACTACATACAGCACAGGTAGCRCCCAGTACCCCTACTTTTTCCTCTATCCTTCCCAGGAGAAGGATAACTTCTCCCTGACTTCTCTCCTTCTCATAAAGGAGAGAGAAGAGTTTTGCTTTCACTTTGTACAATCTTTTATAGGCTGTTTCCCCTCTGGATGTAGTAAAACAGAGCAGACAAAGCTTTTTCCCACTGCAAGGCTAGATTTTACATTACAATTGAAATTTTGGAAAAAAAACTCATTTAAGAGAAATTAAACTACAGGAGTTTGGAAAACTGTCTATATCTTTACTTCTCATTTCAATTGTTATTATTTGA
Source organism: Rhea americana (assembly GCF_003343005.1). Lineage (NCBI taxonomy): Eukaryota > Metazoa > Chordata > Aves > Rheiformes > Rheidae > Rhea > Rhea americana. Next base: position 24,031 of record NW_028185184.1, read on the forward strand.
TAATCAATGATTATTTCAATGATTATTACCCAACRCAAAATTAAGGGCCCAAAGCACAAAACATTCCTGCAGTATTCRTACTAAAATGATAGAGAATTCAGTATGAATTCATTTCCCTTGAAACTTCAAGCCTATTTAAACAATGCTAGACCAAATCTTGGCTCACTGAACATTACAAAATCAAATGATTGCCTCTCAGAGTTATTTCATCAGATTTTTTGCAGGATATAATTAAAGACAGTTTGTTATAATGTTTGTTATGATATAATTTGTTGTATTTACCCCAAAGTTACACTGTCAGCTCAACATTAAACTTAAATTGGTGGATTTCACAGGGATAATCTAGAAGCATGAGAATATCATAGAATCACAGAATCAGTGAGGTTGGAAAGAACCTCTGGAGATCATCTAGTCCAACCTCCCTGCTCA
>NW_028185184.1:25039-34438 GCF_003343005.1 Rhea americana
ACCAGGAATCCAGAGACAGGAAATGAATAAAGCAATACACTATATGAAACCATCCTTTCCCTGAGCTTTCCAATTTGTGAAAACAAAAGCATTCTCTTGGGGAGGTGGGGGGGTGTCACATCTCTCTCCATAACCCTCCTGCTGGAAAACCAGGCCTGRCAGAGTGGGTTGCACTGGAAGCCAGCAGTGCTCCTAGATTGCTCGCTCTTCCGTGAGCTACTTAAGAGGCTGATTGCCCTGGCAACCTGAATGCCTTAGTTGCATTCCTCCCACTTTCTCTTCCAGTTTCTCAGTTATCTTGGCTTCCCAAGATTATTAAAGAGCAGGCAAAAGAAAAGAAAAGAGAAGGCAGTCAAATAAGCTGGTCATACAAGAGCCATCTCACGGGTTGTTTGCTATTGCTGTCCCATTTCAGCTACAATTATGTCACTTGTACAGTGGTCCTGCATCTGGGAGGAGCTACAATTCAAAGTTACATTACTGCCCATAGCACTACTGAAATTATATGTGAAGTAATCTCAGAGAAAGAAGGTACTCCTCCTCCGACCCTGAAAAAACAAAAACCACCCCCCAAACCTAAAAATATTTCAATTCATGTTACAAGTTTCCACTAACAGTGGAATGGTTCCAGTATAGCTAAGAAAAGTTAATCTGCTTCAGGCTCAGAACAAGCTCCTTGATTAGGAATTAGTAGTTTCTGCACAACTTTATCTCACCATGTTAATTTAATTATGATGATTTATAGTTGATATTTCTTTTGTCTCACCTTGATGATCTCTAAGACATTATTCACTATCAGACACTGTGTCTTTTGTCCAATTTTCTAAGTGTCACTACTAAGAGAAACTATGCAAAACRTTTTAATTAATACTGAACATAATCAAAGTGAAGAGACAAATGTTCATTACATTGCTTCAGAAAAAAAAATGGGTTTTAATAAATGAACCCCTTCATGTTCCCATTTGTAGTACACTAGTGAACTGTAGAGGTTATGCAAAAAGGGTGATTTCCATTTTTATCATTTATAGAATGAACTATATAAAACACACAGGGTATTTTCTATTTTTACACTATGTGTATAACTTATTTTGTCCTGCATTTCCCATACTTCCAGAAAAAAAAGTGAGGGGATAGTATAGAAAAACAGCACGAGAGAAAATATTAAAAACTCATCATGCTATGAATTTTCTAATTAAAGTACTAAAAAGAGATTAGTCAAATGCTGACACTGTGATAGAGAGATCTTCTGACCTTCAATATATGCATTTTGAGTTCATCTGCATGAAATTTACAGCCTAAAGTTTCTGCTAGCACTGTTTACTTTGGTCAGATTATTTCATCTAGGCATTTGTTTGCTGGGTTTTGCTAGTCTGACAGCTCCTATTTATAACTCTGTACCTGGGGAAGAACTTTAGCGCAAGTTTCCTCCTATACCAGTGCCAYGTTACCTTTGTGATGAAACTTTTTATGTTTAGTTCTTTTATCCAAACCTATGCTTCTTGTTAGGAAATTGTCAGAGCTCTGACTCAAAATGACCCAAATTTATTGTATAAATATTCTGAGAGGAAAACTCTTGAACTAGAAGTGCTGCAGGCAGTAATCATGAGATAAGATTTTTCTCCAGAATGTCAAGAGTTTTCATTTTTACATTGTTCCTATTCTTAAAGAGGAATTATAAAGAATATTGCTACCTTGCAGCTTTCTCAAAAACCTTTGTGTGGAGTTTCAAAGTCTGCAGGTGTAGTTATGATTGTTATTGCCATTGTTTGTAACATATAAAAGAAGTGGTATCTAAAACTTGCTGTGTCGTCTCTGGAAATTAGTTCACAACGCTGCTCAAACTAAAGATAACAAAAAAAAAAGGGGGGGGGGGAAGGAGAGAGAGGAAGACAAGCCCTTTCCCTAACTTCACCTTAGAAACAGAAGGGACTGTTTTGAATGAGTATTTTTAACTAAACTCAGACTTCTTAAAGATCATAATTAAAACTTCCAGAGCAGGTTGAAACTATTTTAGAGGAGGATAGATGGAAAAGACCAAGTGGAGAGGGACTCGCCCTAGATAAACTCGTGGAAACACTGCCCCTTCACAGTTTTTTCTTGAATGCTGAACTTTTGTTAAACAGACTGGAGTTGAGAATTAGACCTAATTCTACCCGTATGTACACCCAAGCTCACAGAGACTTAGAGGTACGAGACTAGTCCATTAAAAGCAGAAAGCCCTGAGGCTAACTTTAATAATTAAACAATCTCTCCTCCTTTCCTTCTCCTTTGCTTCTTAATTTAATATTTCCAGCTTCTTTATTTATTTATTTCACATCCCAAGATGCTCAGCTGCTGGACATAGCCTCTTTGTCTCACGAAGACATGAGATAGTCTTTATTCCTTCTCATTAGGAAAATGAATTCTCTCTCTCTCCAATACTTTCTGCAGCAACAACAGTCCCCTAATTCTCCTCCTTTCGAGCTTTATTGACAAGGGTACAAAACAGTGGTGTTCCTCAAAAAAGTACTTCATAATTCCTGCTGGGGAGGAACTGTCACAAGCAGAGTTTCTCTACAGTGCAGGTTGAGCCTTCTCTGTCCCAGAATAAGCCACCTCCACATACAGGGGGAATTCACATATGAGGAAGTTTATAAGCGGAAGAAAGCACAGTTTCAAGCAGATCCTGGAATTTCAGTTCATGTTTTCTTAATAGGAAAACAAGACTACTTACGAACACACACACATACACATAGTCTTGCCATGAGGTACCAGAAACTCCCTTTGATATAAATTTAATATAGAGTAAATACTTCAGATATGAAAAGGAGGGACTAAATCAGAGCAGACCACACTTTTCAGAGATAAACAGAGAAAAGGAGCTTGGAGGAATTAACTGAGGTGATAGCTTAACACAGAGGAAGAAGGTCATTCCTTGCCCAACTGACAGGGCAAAAAAAGCAATACAGGTAAGAGAACAAGGAGATGAAGAGGTTGAACTTGTGACCTCCCCTTCTACAGGGCTTTCCTGACTCCTAAAGGGGAGCTCCATTTGTAAATGGGTTGTACAAGCCCCTGAAGAAGGAGTAAAGCTGTGACTGAACAACTRTTTCCCTCCCATTGACCTTGTCAGGGGGGATGGCTTTGTACATGCAGAACAGGATTTTCATYGTGAAACTGTAAATGAACCAAAAATCCTTATTTGCATAACATAAGCCAATAAATGACTGAACATACTTTAAYATGAACAAGTTGCAGCTGCATGTGTCCAAAACTGTTATATGAAACTGATTTACCCGCTCCTTAATGCGAGCGGACTGTCTCCTTCCCCAGTTAGCAGAAGGCATGTCTGTCTCTGTATCACACATTTTTTCATAAGGTGACCAATAATTGTGGGTAGGTAGCCAAATATCTATCACGACAAACAGAAAAATCTCTTTATTTTTTTTCTCCTTGGAAAAGAAAGCTTAGAACAGCTGAATAATGCTCAGCATCACTGGTTTTGTGATTTAGATTTAAATTGTTTGGTCTAAGGGCATAYGGAACATGAAAAACAAGTACAGGCATCTTAAATAGAACTAGGAGTTCCCCAGAAAGTCAATACAGTCCAAAAGCATCTTTGTAAGAAACTCCTCGGGTCTTCTTTAAGTTGTTAAATTATAACAATAAATGCTACCAAACTGTATYAACAAAAATTGAAAGCCCAGTCTTAGATGCTTTGGAAGGTGTACTCTGAAATATATTCAAGGTTTCATACTAATGCAYGCACTAATTCAGTCACTCATTTTTGTTATATTAATTAGCTAGGTAGGATCAGGTGAGATATTCACAGATACAAAAGTCTGTATTCACTGTGATTTGAAACACATTAAGGTAGGTCAGCACTGTGACTTCCATTTACCCAACTCAAGTTGGAGTATGTATTAAAGCATTCCAGACTAACTGTTAAAGAATGAACTTAGCAAAAGAATACAGATGAAAARCCAACTTAAAATAGGAACATAATCTAGTGGAAAATATGGTGTTCATCTATTTTAAATATTCACTAAAACTTCAGTGAAGAAAGAGTTTCATTAAATATATATTATGGGATAATTTTACCCAATGATTATACCTTTCTCTTCTTTTGAAATGAAATATAACCAGTATTGTTCATTATTTATGTTTTAGACAAGGTCTGAAACAGATKTATATTATTTCAGCCTACGAAGTAGAACTCAGTCAATTAAAAGTGAATGTAAGTTCTATACAATATATTAGTTTTATTTATGTTGTGTTTTTTGTATACATACATAAAACACATTGTCTATGGGAAAACAGAGCACACTACCATATTTTTGGAAAAAGTGTTCTTAAATCTAACTTCTTAATGAAATAACTCAAATCACACAGAAAAAAACTTGTACTGCATACTTATACGGCTTTTCAGGGAGTTGGCAAGGAATAGATGAGGCACAAACAGTTAGGGACAGCAATGTGACAGTGCATTTTGGAAGAGTTTAGGGTAGATTTGTTCTTAGACACTTATCACATTGGAGACTGACTCCCTAAAGGTACAAGTTTATTACACTATAGTTGGCCAGACAGTCCAAAGATACCTGACGTGATAAGAACTATGTAAAGATTAAAATARAGCGTGGAATGAGAATGAAGAAAGGCTGAAGGCATAGAACATGACTGAAAATAATATTTGTTCAACTGTTATGACAAATGAGAAGTTAAAATTAGCAGTTGTCTGGTCCACGACTGTGATATAAGAAGAAAAAATGTTCAAATAAAACTTTTACTGCAACAATCAATAGCTAGAAGAAATAGTTAGGCCTAGATCAGGGAGGAGGAGAAAGAGGACACAGATATACATTACTAACTAGCATGATRCTATCAGAAATGGTTGCTAATGGGATAAAACTCCAAACAGAGAAAGGAGAGGGGTAATCTAAGGTAGGGTAATTAAGAGGAATCAGATTCTGCATACACTTTGTATTCCAGCTGAAGCAAATCAGTATTTACATGTCCGCTAAAGAATGGTTCCCCCCATCCCCAAAAAGAAAAATAAAGAGAAAAAAGAAAGAAATCCACCTCCAGATAATCCATTAGAGATCATTAATGGAGAAGGAAGATGCAACCATGGGAGAGAGCAAAAGAGCAAGAAAATCTGTTTAGAGCAGATTTGTACCCATCTTAGGCAAGAACCTTAGGAGACTTCACATTTGTAAGGCTTTCTGTGCRAGTTACAAGTACTACTGAAGCAAAAGTAGAAGAAATTCATTACTGCCATCTTTTGATAACAATTTCACTGATACTAAAGTAATTTTCATCAACTTTCCACCAACAAAACAAACCTAGCCAAAAACAGAGGAAAACAATAACGTGATTCAAATAAAAGAATGTATGCATGAAGGTATTATCATACGGAAAACAAAATCTTTTGTGGACTTGGATTGCCATCTTTTGGTGGAGGACATAACGGACGTGACATTTGCAGGTAGGAGAGGAGGAAGGTATAAACACACCATCATTTTCCATTTTCTTTTCAGAGAAAAAGCTTTAGGACGGATCATCTTCAAGTTACTCCACTATTACTTGCAATGACTAATGTACTGTAATCAGGTACTATATCAGAAATACACTTTTTTGTTGTATAAGAGTCACACTTCTGCAAAGCTTACATCCCAATAAGGATCCTATTAAAAGGTGATATTGATGTCCATTTTATACTTAGGTTCTACAWGCTGCTTCCCTGAGAAATGAGGTAGAAATGTAGCAGATGTTCAAAGTAGCAGAAAATACAAAGGAGACACTACTGAACAGTGAGGATTTGTGTATTTCTAAACAAATCATCATTCTGAAATGTAAAATGATATGGTACCGTGAAAACKGTTTATTAAAATAGTAATAGCTTTCTTTCTCCAGTTGCCATCAGTTGCCATTCAGCTCTATTAAAATACAYGCTATAGCTTTATTTGAGTCAAAAATTATGTGCATTTGTAATTTGTTATTAATTAACCATCTAAAATCTTCCCTAGAATCAAGTGTTTTTCTCTCTGACAGAAGGCTACGTTTTCTTGGCATATTTTTTCTGGGTGTCACTTTTCACCCCAATTATTTCAAACAGGCCAGAGTTCAGACCTAACATTTTATTTTAGAGAAGAATGGAAAGCTAGCTAAAATATTTATTAGCAAACTCCTTAGAACGATAGCAAAAGATGCAATGAGAACTACTGACAAGGTGCTTTTATGTTTTCTGTCGATAAGTAATCGACTAATAACAGGAAAAAAAAAATATACAATAGATTTAAAAGAAATGTTTTGGAGATGCACCCTTCTCATAAATTTAAAGAGGTACCCTTAAAAGGGAATAAATTCCACCTTAATTGTCTAGAAGGTTTTGAGATCTATTTGCTAAAGAAATTTTTATTCTATTTTTTCAAGTTTATCATTCCATGTTTCCACCTTTCGCATTTGAATTGTTATTTAATTCAGTATTCCTTAATATTCTTTTCCTAATACAAAACATACATATAATAAAGTCTTCTTATTCTATTCATCAGTTTAATAAGATGCAGGAGAAGCATCTTAAATATGTTTTCAGGCAAATATATGCTTCTGAATAACCCAACAAATCTACACAGCAGTTTATTGGAGCTATAGGTCTTCCTTTGATGAAAACCTTAGCCCACCAAAGAACACAGCAAATGGCAAAACTCTCATTAAATTCCTTGCAGCAAGATTGCACCTATTATTTATGGCTGGGGGAAGAAAGGAACTACACTGTTGTTTTCTACCATTATGACGCTTGTCTCAGGTACTTTGAAGGTGCTCTGACCAAAAATCATATATTACATTCTCCTCTCCCCCATATAATTTGTGTAGTAATGGCTCTGTGCATCATTAGCTTTGAAAGCTTGTTAGTTTAAATGCCCTAATGACTAAGTTCTTCTTGGATGTACTCCTCTAAAACTGGCACTTAAAAGTCTGTCATATATATGACAACAGAGTGGACTTATTCTAGTTTGGGTATTCATATGAAGCAATACTTTGCATTGCACTAGTGTTGTTGAAACTGCCTGCAGAGTAATGTTCTGTCCAAGATGAGGGTGACAAAATCTGGACCTTAATGAGGGAAAATGGGAACACGGACCATACTGCAGCTGCATTTGCAGATTCTGCAGAAAACTCCATTGTAATGCCTTAGCTCTGCCCTGAGGAACCTGCAGTACTTGCAAAACAGTGCCCCTTTTAGCCTGTTTTTATTGCAAATTATGTAAAATCARTTTTAAAAAGATTCATTTCTACACTTATGTAGTGTTTACAAACACAGAAATGATATTCAAATTAATGTAAATCACTAGTTTATATGCACAGTAGAAACCACCTAAACTTCAGACAGCAGGGAAAAAGAAAGTCACAAAATGGAAGAGYGGTAAAAAGTTGACCTAGAGACTAATACTGTAAAATAAACTATTTGAAAATAGAAAAAATACTCACACACAATCTTGGCTCTTAGCTAGAACAATAGCAATAAGCGTAAAGAGACAACAGGCCTACTCAGTGCAAAGAAATTCACCTTGGAAGTGTTAAATATTTCCTAGATACATCCTGTTGATATTTGGTGTTAAATACAATGCATCTAAAATCTTTTAGCTCTTTCCTCTAATAATTTGATTGGAGCAAACATTTTTATACTAGAAGAAAAAAAGAAAGGAAATAATGGGTGAAAATTTTTTGCTTTTGCTCACATCAGTAAAAAGAAAGAAATTAATAGAACACTGTAGATGTCTGAGTTTATCTGGGGACGGAATTTGGCACCAGTTATTAGAATGATTCGTGGCTTAGAAGAACCCTCTGGCTTTGAGAGGTTTTCATTTTTTGAAAACTATTTTATACACTTGGTCAGAAGTTTCCCTCCAGCATGTTAGTTTTTCAGCTCTTTATACATCTTCCTTTAYGCCACTCCAGCAACATATGGCAAATATATTACTTAAAGTAATTTACTTGCAGTTCTGTAGAACATAGAAGTCAAAGTCACTAGTCAAGAATTTTGAAAAGCAAGGATCAGAATCCATTACCCATGACTACTTTGAAAAACCATATATAAAGATGTAAGGAAACACAATGAAAAGRGGAAAGAAAATTCATTCTCCTGTTTAGGTAAAATGATTTGAAGCAGACACAATAGTAAGGCAGTGTGCTAAAGTTTCAAGATCATGAAAAAAGTTTCAAGACATGTGGCATTTTTGTCTCATTAGTGTGCAAACATCAGTTCTCTAGTACTGTCTGCGTACAGATTATGAGCAAACATGTTAAGCTTGGACCTTGGCCCCAAGCATCTGACATACTGTTCATTTGTTCCTGAGAGCATTAGTCTTTYTCCAAAAGGAGACATCCTTTAAATACTTTCTTATCTTTCATATTTGCAGAAAAAAGCTTTGAGACTTATTTTCCTTCTTTTCCTCCTATCCCCATCTTCAAAGCATGCTAAAATCAGAGGTAAAGACACATTGAAACATGAGTGCCAACAGGCTTCCTCCTTTCAAGCTATTTGCCTGCATAAATAATTTTACTTTAATTCCAAGTTCTGATTTTCTCTGTGTTCCAGAAAAAGATTAGCAAATGCAAAATATTCTCTGAATATTTTGAATATAGGAGAGCTACAGGTCCCCTGCCTTTGTGCATAAACATACCACTGACTAGTAGGTTTAGAAAAATACTTCCCCTATGTGAAATGCTAAAAAAGTTCATCTAGGAACTATCAGTTAGCRGAGTTCTTAATTTTCTTTACTGAAGCATGAAGTATTGTAATCCATCATCACTTCGTATTATTTTCCAAAACTGAGTTTTCAGATGCTTTTGTTCCTTTTTTCACTAAGATCTTCTGGAACTGGAAGCATGTAATAAATAGCTCACCATTGCTCACATACGAAGAATAACACATAAAACAAACATAACAGAAAAACACAGTGTAAAACATAACACTACAACTCACAATAATATTAATGCTAAAAATTATTTGACAGTGTTTTAACGATCACATAATCAATCATGAGTTTCATGTTTTAAGAGAGAGAAGAACCTGAAAAGTTGTTGAACTGTTGAACTAAGTTAGATGAGTTCATAAAAATAAGCCAGCATTCCAGTATTGGATGGGGAGCTTGCAAGGAGTTAATATGTTCTTAGTGCTTTGTATTCTAAATTACTTTCTAAAAGTAATATCCATATTGTACCTTGAAGGAAGGCCTAAGCAGTAAACTTTAACGGCCGCCTGAGTTGGCAATCATTTCATAGAGACAAGACACTGCACTGGAAATTGCTCTATAAATAAGATCCCTTACAGAAGAATTAAAATGAAATTCATATTATTGATGTTCACTAGAAGCCGTAAAGAAAAAAAGAAAAAAAGTAAAAAAAAAAAAAAAAAAA
>NW_028185184.1:34458-124780 GCF_003343005.1 Rhea americana
CACACACACCCCCACACACCCACCAGCCAGGAAGTGGCACTTGTTTCAAATCACTGTCTGAAGCACCTGAAGGACACCCTCAAAGTCAGTTTGATCAATGGAGATGAATACATTTATCCAGATTTCTGTGCAGCTGTAATGCATTTGGAAGCCTTGAAGACATACAGCTGGCAAAAGGAAATAGGACAGATATATGATAGCCATACTGTAAAGCCTTTCTAGTGACCGTTAATCCAGCAGTTCACCCTACCTTACYGGAAAAGCCTCTCTCTAAATCTTCCCCATCTCCTCCCCAATCCTGTTTGCTTATGGGGCTTGGGATCTCCCCTTGTCCTCATATCTCCTTGATGTAAGCTCTCCAAAGAGCGACCACCTTCTCAGGTGCGAAGCCAATCATGCTGTCAGCACTAGAGTTATAATCTCCACCACCAAAATTTATATTTTGATGGCAGTGTCAAGGAAGACACTGTCAGTGTGATGGTTGCACTAAGATCTCTGACCACTGTGGCTGGGATGTTAATATTCTGTGCACATTTACACTGCACTGTCAGTATGGGGAAAATGTCACATGAAGGTTTAAAGGTTTAACCTGTAAATCTAATGGAGAAGATGGTGAGAGGTAGGTGGAGGTGAGGGGAGAGATTGAAAAGTGCATACCACCTATTTGAACTAAAGCCTCTATATATCATAGAAGAGGCAGAGATAAATGAAAAAAATCAAATTGCTGGAACCTATGTCAAAAGCAAAAAGAAYCCAAACTAGAAAGCAAGAAATGATATATCATTACCTAGGCTGAATTGGATTACTGAAGCCCTTCCATGAAACTCATGATTTATTCTCTGTAATTCAGACTTTTCTTCAGACACCACAAGCGATGAGCAAAATATTTTGAGCTACTATAGCATATGGCACTTTGTGCTGGGGATGATTGATACTCTGCAGTTAACAGTGACATTGATGGCACTGCAAAGCAAGAGGAACCTGCAAATGTTTGAATTTTGTTTAAAATAACACTTATTTCTTTTTTTTTTTTTTTTTGCAAATGATTTCCAGTCAGCATCACAGCTACCAAAAGTGACAGATTAATGTCACCAGAGCTATCAATTTGCTGTTATTGCACACAGCAGATATGGCCCTGTCAGCAGCCGTTCCTGTGAACTTCAACCATGTTCCTTAGGGGTGATAGGCAGCATAGTGTCCAAATTGCTTCAGTACCTACTTTGATACCTAAAAAGCATGTTGGGAAGCATATTCAGAATACCATAACTGCTACAAGAGACCACGGATAGTCTGCCTGTGAAGGAAAGCAATCTCTGTCTATTCCTCTTTATGGATTATTAGAGAAAATACTGCTAATCAAAATAGCTCAAACATTTTAAAGGCATATGGAAGGAAACAAAGTCGGCTCTCTAAACGAGAGGTTCAAGTAAAAAAAGTATTTTTACTTTGATATTTTCCAATATCTTAAGTATACCGTAAGCATATTTTTATTATTTTATTGGTGACCTTAGTTTAAGAAAGTATTTCATTTTAAGTTAGGCTCTCTAAGAGCTGTAAAGCCCTGGACATGAATGCTTGCTCACTGAATACACAAAACAGGGATTTCAGCACCACATGTCTTCCCTATACTGTAGTTCCCATACCTGAATTTGGTTAAGTACAGAGAAAAAACAGAGAGCAGATAATCAACTGTTTACATCTTCCTGAATTATAATTTGTCTTCAGTGGAACTTGAAGACATCCTTAAAAGTTTTACAAAATTAGGGCCTAAAAGAGCTTAGCCTTATTAAGGCTGCAAACAAAAGCATCAATTAGTGTTAATTTCAGCAACATAGTCTCAGAAAACTGCTTCTTAATTCATATACCCATAAGAGGCCAGATAGATGTCTGTCAGCAACAATTTGTAGTCCCTTTTGCCTTGTGGYCTGATTCTGCACTCTCACTTATACTAACAGGAATGTGCTTACCGTCTCCAATAAGTAGGCTGAATTTTAACTGAGAGCTAAGCTGTATAACTTCTCCTTTAGTAGAAACTGATTTTAACAGATATATGTACAAGCAGAGGAAACTAAAAAGCACTAGAGCTGCGTAATTTAATGCACCACTGAACATAAACAGTTACTATTTACCTTAAGCATTCTGATTTTAGAATTAAATTTGTCATTTTGCAGCTATACTTCTCTCACTGCTGATATATGGAAAATGATAGTATTTAAAGGTTGAACAACTAATTATTTAATGATTTAGGGTACCCCCCCCAAAAAAAGTGATTTGTACTGAAAGAGTTAAGGCTCATTCATGTTCTGAACATTCTTGCAAGAGCATTTAAATTCTCGAGGAAAAAAAAAAAAACATTGACATGAATGACAGAATAGTTAGGATCAAAAATAGCACTCATCATCATGCTTCATTACTTTAAGAATAGTAAGTACTGTATGYGGCTTCCAAAGTTGGTTTATTTTGCACATTAGTCACAACCATGCTCCTTTAGCTAGGACAATTAAATAGACCATTAGTCATTTTATAGGATATTTATTCACCAGCCAAGAGGAAATTGTTATTCTGTTCTCAGATGAGCTAGATTATTCCTGACTGATAAAATCAGAAAACTTCTTTGGAGATGTATGCATATCCAGATGCCCACCTTCAATTAATTCCAGCAGCAAGGTTTATTACCCTGTCCTTATAGAGTGCTTAAGTATCTACAAACTAAAGTTCCTTTTAGCTCTGTAGCAAATTAGTTACTGGATCACAGAACTTGCCTCTCAGGAAAGGCAGTACAAAAGCTAAGGGCAATTAAGTTCTGCTTGGCTTAGCTTACAGATTCACCTTTAGTTCAGCTAGGATGACACAAATCCAAGTTCTGGTCTCCTTAAAGTACCATTTAAAGGATGTCTGACATCCTTGTGTATGCCTTGTGGAGAGGTAAAATACCACAGACTTCGAATTTATGTCTTCTTTAGCCAAGGCAAGCTGTCCCTTTGCAGAGTCCACAGGAAACATCCAGTCACACAGATAGGTCATTAAAGTGAAYCAGACACTGCGCATCTAACTGAAGAACGAGTTTCAACATGGCACTCGGCCTAAAGAAACAAGTATACTGCCTAATACAGCTAACTCTTTTTCACAGAGAAACTGTACCTTGCTCCATGACATAACATTTGGAGACCTTTGGTTGTATCTGTTATACCCCAATTAAGGCAGTATTAATCTGTGAAGAAAGAAAAAGAGGAGGAGGATTGCCAGAAAAAAAATGCCCCAAAAATTTATCTAGATTATGAACACAGTAACTTAACAAGTAATTAAATTTCATTTTGTTTTCCATCAGCCTCTACCTTATATAATGCACAAAGGTCTGCTAAAATAACTCCTGCTCTTTTTAAATGAAACAATAGGATTTTYTATTTTCAGCGTTGGCCAAGAGAGAACAAACAATGTTTTTGGTTAAAAAGCAAAGAAGATATGCTGGTTTACATTGACTGTAGCTAATAAGATGCAAGGAATGCATCTCATTTCTTTGGTTCAAGAAATGGTGAAAACTGGTAAAGTAGGCAGGGAAAGCTTATTTTCCTGGGAGACAAGTTATTTAAGTTTTGTTCACCTAGGACAATTATTCCTATAAAGTTTAGAGAGTTCAATAAATTTTAGAGAGGCATTTATTCAGTTTTGAAAGCAGAAAGATGCACGAACCTATCTAGGAATTTCAGCTGATATATCCTAGTGATTGTTTTTAAATCAACAGAACTGACAGATGTATTAGAATGTGTTTGATAATTGTAACCAGCCTCTATTCCTACCTGATTAGGTTACATACACGTTACACTCATACTTGTGATCTCTACAGATCCTTCCTGAGCCTCCTTTTTCTTCCAGGATGGTACCACACAGAGCACTTATCACRCAAATGCCTTCTTGCCCTGCTCAGCTACAGACGACAACACACCACCACCATCTATGACCGAAGTCACCTTAATTTGATTTTGAGATGCTTGCTGTATGTATTTCTAATTAGACGATTAGACGTTAACTAGTTCAACAAGTCACCAAGTCAGACCCCTCTCCTGGGATTGCCAGCAGCCAGTTCCAGGCCCTGCAACCTGCAGGAGATGTGCTGTGCTACAGAGAAAATTCAGCAAGACATGCTTCCCTCGAAGGCTGCTGAAAATGGCAACAATCTCAGTCAAGAGCTATAATGAGGAAGTATTCAGGCAGTCTGTCTTGTTAATTTAAGATACTGGCTTCAGGCCTCCAGCAAAGCTAAGATTACAGGTAGTTTGAAACTCAACACACCATGCTGGACAGATGCAATATTCCTGAGGACCTACAACCACGTTATGTACACTTGCATTAGAGAAAGAAAAAGAAAGGACCACACAATTAAAACAAAAGTATGAATACCTATGTGCTGTTTTCTGATTTATAATTAATTTAGGACCCCTTAAATATGAATATTTCAGTTGCCAAAGTAACTAACCCTAAACTAATATTCCAAAATATAGTATCTTAACAAGTTTGATTATCAGGTATGCTTTAACAGAAGGATGCTTAGTTTCTGGATTAATAAGCTTSTCTTCCTCAAAGTCCTACTAAAATTGAGCTGAACCTATTGTGCTTAGAAATGATCAATAACTCATGMGCATATTTTGAGAAAATTGGCTCATACCTCCACTAACATAGGAATTAGGCCTCAAAATTTCATCTCATTGACATAAAGTTCTACTCCCACGAGCCTACTATATTCCTTGCAGCATTTCATAGATAATTATTCTTGATCTACTTTCATGACCTACTGAGTTCCATTCCATTAATATTTTGTTTTTTAGACTCCCTGAGTCTCTCCCCATATTTGCTGATCCTTATGTCCTTCTATCAATCTACATTTTCATATGAGCTGTATCCACAATGAATGAAGTTTTAAGAAACTTGAAGACACATGCAGAGACACTGAACATTAACTCTTTATTCTTATGGATTAAAGGCTAACATTTAAGAGCAGGAGCTATAATCAAATCAATGACTGGTCATCCAAATTGACTGAGATGTTTAAAGAACAATGTTTTTATGCAAGTCCTTCAACATAAGGTCAACAGCAAACTATTTTCATCAGTGCATTCTTCAGACCACGCATTTCAACTTGCCTATAGACAAGTCTGTCTGAATGAGATGCAAAGGCAGGTTCCCTGAATTCCACCCATGACCTCACTGTGTTAGTTTCAGCTTCGTTCCCTAGGGACCATCTGAGTCACCATTATATTAAGCAGAACTTCATTCCTTGACTGGTCTTTTTGATTAGCTGATTATAAATGTAAGCAAGAATGGCAGAACAGATGACAAACAGATTTTCCATGATGGTTCATTAAAATGCAGTTCATTCAAATATCTTGCTAAGCATGGCAGCTAGGTGAAAATATGTAAAATGAGCAAATCAAAATTAATTATAATAGCTACTAAAGAAAAAAGAGCAAGATAAAAGTTGACATGAAAAGTTAAAGAAGTCTCATTGCTTAAATTAAGACCGCTGATATTAAATAGTGTTTTAAAAATCACCCTACTGAGCTAATCTAGCAGGTATTTTTATTATTTATTTATTAAAAACTTGACAGCAGTCTAGCCTGTAGGTTGTGCAGACACTTCATTAGAATCCAAACTACCTACGAACAATTTTGCAAACATCTTAGTGCAAATTTTAGGATGGCCACAAAGCTATCAAGGCAACTAAGAAAAAATTGATTGCGTAGCTGAACTTCAGTGATCTCAAGAGCAGCCAAAACGCATAGAACCAGAGAGAATGGAGTTTGAGGTTGGAGCAAGGAATCATTAAGCTGTTTCCTTTTTCCAGGGATCTGAGCCTATGTGATAGAAGGCATAGTCACTATCGTCAGCTAAGCACAGGTGAGCAACACAGCAATATTTGAATAAGACGTCACTTGACGAGCTAGGTCTACCAAACCAGACAAACTGCTTCCAGCACTACCAAGGTACGGAAGCAGGCAGACTAATTAGTACATAATCTATGTAGCATAAAGGCACTTTGGCTACTTCCATCTAAAATAGGGTATGCCTACATTACAGTCAAAGGTAACTTACTGNGAGGATGCTTGTTTTCTTCTCACAGTCTACCAGTATTTGGACGTGGTTATCTTTAATAATGTTGTCTCACTGTTCAATTTTGATACAGTAAGAAGCTGTGGATGATATTTACTACCAAAAAGAAATTAATTGCCAGTAAGAACAGATAGGRGAGTGTTCTGTATATTCTGTATTGCTGTTTCAACCAATATGCTTGGTTTGAGACAAGAAACTGTGTTTATTATGTCATTTACAGTATCACTATTTACTTTAGAACCACAATACCTTGGTCAATATCCATACAATACTAACTATAAAGAACAAAACTTTAATAATTAACATTATTAATTTTCTGACTCAGTAACACTAGCTCCAGAACTGCCCCTGCTGCTCCTAGATTTCAAAGCTTATATTTATTCTCTCTTAACTTTCTTCTATCATATCACCACCTAAGTATTGCTATGTGGTACAGAATGAATGTCAAGTGCTCCCCATTTATRAGGGATATAGATTTGAAGTGCTAATATTCCAGCTATTGACATTTCCARAGAATACTGCTGAATATTGCAGCCCAGAAGCATCTTTTAAATACTAGAGCAAAGGGGATACATCAACAGTAGCRGTAATCAAACATAAAATTTTGACAGCCTGGGACAAAAAAAAAAAGATTATTCTTCCTTCAAGCCATAGAAAATTCAGTTTGGAACCTAAGGGCATATAAAACCTCTGAAGCATCACTGTTTCTTAGATTTTCATTTCTCACACCTTTTCCTACCTACAGGCAAACTTCATCAGCACCTCACAATTTCTGCTCCAGTTACATTGACCCCTCAGTTCTCTGCATTTGCCAATCTATTGATACTTTTCTTAAATACTCTGCAAATTATTGTCAACCTTAACAAAATCCAAAMAGCTAACCAAATCTGTGGGGCTATGGATAATAACAAAGGGAATGAAGCTGACTACAACTGATTTTTTTTTTCCTTCTCACTGCACTGAGCAGACTGCTTCATTGTGCTACACCTCCTAAACATAGCACACATCTGAGAAGTGCAGATTAGATTTTTTTTTTCAGTAATTTATTTCAAATCCTGTTTCTTTTGTTCCTATGGATCATCTAATGCAACACCTGCCATCACAGACAACCATGTCATATAATCCCTTTCATGAACTTATAAGCACAATTTTTAAAGTATTTAGATCTCTTGATCCTGCCATTCCTGTTTTGCTGAAAACTATCACAGCTCTTTTCATTAGAAAGTATCTTTTATTTCTCATCCCTGTTTCATTCACAGCCACTTTTTACCCATTTGATCTCTTGCCCAACATTGTATATTGGTAAATAAGGTGACACGATAAGCATAAAGGAGGAAAATGAGCTATTTTTCGYAGAGACAGCCAAAACCATTCAGTCTGGATGCTGGTAGACTAAAACCTGCTCCTTAAAAGGCTGCTGACTGTTGTACCTTTTCTATTTCTAATGTACTAGGATTAGCCTATGCAGACTGTTTTGTCCTACGTTGATTCTTAAAGAGTAACCTGTAGGAATACGTATGTGACCAGAATCACACACTTTATAGGTAAATGCATTTTAGTAACTTGTAAAATAGAATTCTTTCTTGTTCTAAAGGTAACGTCTAGAGTTAGATTTCCTTGAATCCTATCTTGTTTTCATATGACCATACTATAATCAATTAATGTATCCAATTCTCGCTCTTCACATTAACTGAGAATAGCTATCTTTTAATAGAAAGATTTTTCATTAACTGCTATGTACATGACTTTGTATTTGTACAGCTGAATTTCATCTCTTCTCTATTACTCACATTTTCAAGGTTGCTCCATTAACACCATCACTCTGAGATGATGCTTACTCTAAGCAGTACCTGTTGTCATCTTCATTTTTATCTCTCTTCCTTATCAACTTCTTATACCCCTCTTCTTGCTTAAAAATAACTTCTTATTCATCACCGTGTTGAACACTTTATAGAAGCGCTGACAGATAAGATGACTGTGAAACAGAAGTCCATGTTCTCTAAGAAAACTGTAAGGTCAATCTAATACTATTTTGCTAAAGCGTATCACACACACRTCAAGCCTTTTTCATTTGACTCAATTTCTATAATAATTATTTCCTTTAAGATTTATTCTAATTGCATAGCCAAGGTCATTCTGACAGTCAAGCAGCTGCCTCAATCATTTTCTTTCCATTCATCCAGTACAATTTCTGAATACTGATACAACATCTTTTTTCCTCAAGCCCCCATCTACTCCATAGAGATTTAAGTTACAATAACATAATGAATTATCCCTATTTCCTAAAAGATGTTTCTCTCTTCCTTTGAAATACAAATTCCTCCTGGTTTTAACAGTTCTGATTTGGAGAAATTCAGATATCTTCCACAAGTAAGGCATCAGGATCTGTCAAGCTAATTTCGTAATAGCTATACACCTCTAATGTTAGCAGACTAAACTTTAATCTGTAGGGATAGGTATTTTATGTATATCCTAATTTATCTTATTTTATCAAAGTCTAGCTATTTGAAATCAAGAATTTGAGTTACAAAACCTTTTTTCCCATTCTTCTATGTAACGTGCCATAAAGGTTTTTTTTTTTTTTTTAAACTAGCCTTTCATGTCTTATGCATTACCACTGCTCATTGTTTCATTTAATTTACCATGAAGAACATCATTAGTTGTTATGACCAAGAATATCCAGATAGCACTACTTATAGTACTATTTAGTACTAATACATGTGGAAGAAGAATTACCAGTGTTGTTAAATAACTTCTGGTAGTATTAATCGTTTTAGTAAAATATAAGTCTCTATTTACCATCAGCTCTTGAGGCTTACATAAGATTCTCCTAACACCACCAAAGTAAAACTTCTTCTATCACTCTCCTCCAAAGAAACTTTGATCAAAATAATTTATTTGCTCCATGCTGCCTGTTCCTATTTCTTCAGTTTATCACTTCAATAAGCAATAATGCGCTCCTATTACTAGATATTGTAGTCAAACAAAAAGCACATAAATTTTGCAGAATCCTATATAGAAGGAAAACTTAGTGGCCAGAACTGGTCAAAATTAATAATGCCATAAAGGAATTATTACACAGAAATATAACCACTAGATTCTAGGGTTTTGAAGGTACATGTAAAAGTAGTTTAAAATAAACAAAAAGGTTGGTATCATAAAAAGGACTATGCAAACACAACATACACAAAGGATTGAAAAACAGGAATTTAAAAATTAATTTGGTATCAATTTCTTGTAGTAGTTTTACAGTTCATAGACTTCATTTTATGTTTAAACTCTCTCTCTTTTTTTTTTTTTTTTTTATCCTGAACCCCAACATGAAAATTGTTAGCAGAAAAGTTAAGAAAATACTGGAATTTACCTGAGAACACAGTAGCTTCTTTGATATCATTTAGTCAGGAACGATATCTCTCCTCCTCTCAAGTAATATTGTAAGCCAGAACTAACAGGCTTAAAGCAGGAATCACTTGATAAAAATGCTTCTGTGATTTTTAGACTAATTACCCTAATGGTCCTACTAATATTACTGTATCAGTGCCCCCCTGGGGCCTTGTATGGCACTTCAGACACCTGGCATCACTTTAGAGCGCAAATATAATCCAGACACACCCAGAATCCTCAAAACAGATGTTATTAATACCACAGTGTCTAACTTGTTGACATCAATAAGCTGTTCCTCAGTCTGGATACCCATAGCTCACCTCTTGCTGTGTGTTTGCGGGTCCAGCCCCGTGATCCCGCTGCTGCCTGCTCTGGAGGGCCAGGTTTGACGAGCCCCCTGCTCTGCTGGCTCCCTCGCAGCTGTGTCCAGCAGCCCAGGTGGCCTCCTCAGCTAGCAAGAAGCAGCAGGGCAGGAATCTGGCCCCACCTGACGTAGTCTTATGTCATTAGAGAATGATCCTTTCTTCTCCTACAGGCTACTGAAAATTCCTAAATCTTCTCCTCTCCCAGGTGTTACTCCACTACCTATGTCTCTAGTATTTCCTAGGCTCTCACTACCTTACTGGGTATACAGAATGTGCTTACTGACATTGCGGCCTGCCTGAGCTAAACGTAACAGCTAACTTAAACATCTGCAAGGCTCTCTTAACTATGCAATTTAAGAGGCATCCTCAGTGACTTTAAAATCCTATGTGCTATAATATACACACCACCTGTGTTTACAGTTAGACCAGTGTAATGCTCACAAAGTCAACAGGCACCTT
The DNA here is from genome assembly GCF_003343005.1 of Rhea americana. Taxonomy (NCBI): domain Eukaryota; kingdom Metazoa; phylum Chordata; class Aves; order Rheiformes; family Rheidae; genus Rhea; species Rhea americana. The sequence goes on from NW_028185184.1 coordinate 44,772, forward strand.
TCAAAATGCTTCAACCATCTTCCTCAAGCTAAGAGCACTTAAGTGTTCAAGAAATACTTTATTCACCATTTTTACCTTATCCATAAAGTTTCCTTTTCACAGAAATCAAATAAAAGAACCGTACTTCAGCTGAGATCTGCACAAACTGATAAGCAATGAATATGAGCACAGCTGAACACAATCTCTGCCTGGCTTACAGAGGTGCTCCAGGTTCTTATTAAAAACCAGCCAAGCACAGGTCAGCTACTGCCTGCAGTACAGTCAAGTATGATGTATAGTAGCTTAGTTTTACAAATACTGTAATTCTTAGAATAGTTCTCATGTATTCAAACAGCACTATTCTGAAGAAGATATCATAACCCTTTTTCTTTTATCGCTACTTTAAACATAAAGGTTATGCTAACCCACAACTGATAAGTCTATAATAGCATGAATAGCATTTATAAAAACAATAAAAATAGTTTAAAAATAGAAATTGGAATTTTCCTTTTTTTCCCCTAATTAATCAAAATTATGTAGCACTTTTCTAAAAAGTATCTTCAGTAATGAATGAAAGTGAGAAGTTAATTCCAGCTTCATCTATTCCTAGAAATAATCATGCACTGTGTTAAAATAACATATATTTTTGGAATCAGAATAATCTTTTTAAGTAGGCAAGTTTTAAATTTTCTTAAATTTTCTGAAATTATAGTTTTTAGTGAAGTAAGCCTTAAACTAGGTCTCAGCCTCCTGCAGCCTTTGGAGGACTGATTTCCATGTCCTTTTGTGGCCAGGCTCTCCTTATTTATTTAGATTATTTTAAATGCTTTTTATCTAAATTGCCTGGCAAAGCCATAGTATACTGTTGCAGAGATGTAATACTGTATAGGTACAGTACAAAATAATACTATGTTCTGGATCTATGTTATAAATTCTTTACTACTTCATGCAAATAAATGGTGGTATTTAGACTAAGAAATAGATTCACTGAATATATTACCATAAGACAGACTGTAAGGCTATGTTACATGTTGGTGTAAACAGGTAACAGTATCTAGTATTGACATCCCTGGAGATCAAAGGAAAAACAGGAATCAGAAACAGAGAAAATTTGCCCCCAACATCCTCCATGTGCCATGGAAGAGGTAAAATGAAACTGGCATCTTCCTTTGCCTTCACAAAGTGGTTTAAAAAGCCAACAGAAACTTCTTCCTCTTTGTTCAAGGAGATACAGATACGACCCTTAATTTTCTCATGAAACGTTCAGTAAGGGTCACTATTTGAAATCGTATACAGTATGTAACACATATTAACAATCACTCAGTCTGAAGATACTTTATAAGAATATAATACTGTTTTTATTTTTTAAATAGAACTTTTAAAATTTTCTCTTTTTTAGCCATAGTAGCAGAATTTCCCAAGTGAGCAAAAGTAATTTCAAAGGAAGTAAGGACATGTAGGCTTTCCAGTCATGTAAGGTCAGTGATAGCTTGTTTATACTGTGCTAGAAAAAGTAATGTTTCAATGACCCACATTTCACACGCAAGGAAAATTGTGAACTAATAATAATTTCTGTGTCATCAAATATGCATACGTTTACCCACACAGGCTCTTTGGTTAATTAAGTTAGGCATACATGTAAGTTTTAGAAGGAGCAGGACATTATGTTTGAGGAACGAAGGCCTGAAATGAATAACTAACGGGGGGAAAAAAAAAGAGAAAAGAAAGATAACTTAGTCTTATTATAATTTGGATTTATATACATACATACATATATATATATATATGTTGTTTAACCATAAGGATAGAGCTCATGTTTCAGCCAAAACATATTTGTTTTCAGGCTCATTTGGAAGATACATAGTTTTCTAGCTGGCTTGTGTACTCAGTACTAGAGAGATTATTTAAGCTGAAAGTGACCAGCTTTACTTTTCTTTCTCTTTGCATTTCACAGGAAAAGATACACTATTTTGTTCTTATTAACTTTTATATTACTTTCATGTAGAGCTTCATGCTATTCGTGGATTATTTTTGTTTCAGCTGTTAAAACTAATCTTTTAAATAGAATATATTATAGAAATTATACTAAAGTGCTTCTTGTGACAGTTTTCTCACACATGGGCAAAAATATCGCTGAACAATTCTATTAGCTCTGAAAAGACACTTCAAGAGACAGTCTAACAAATACACTTCATACAGTGAGCCTTTGAACACTGACAACTGACAACATTTAGTGGACACACAGTGCTGTGTGTCCTTTGAATATCTCATCATTCTACGGTGGTAATGATATATCCAAAGGCTAGTGCAAACTATTTTTAGTGGTTAAACATTTAACGGTGGTGAAAGTGCCTTTGGCTTGTTCATGCCATGCACTTTTAAGATTAACATGACTTGAGCCCACTCTAAAATCTACACTATTACATTAAAAGATGAAGGAACATGTTAGTTTTGTCAAGACAAGTAAATTATATGTAATAAGTGAGGGCCCACATTAAAAGCATTACATTTCCATTAGGAAACAAATACCAACAAGAAAGCAGTGCTAGTTCACTAACAATATAACATAGTGAAGCCAGCTTCATTTCCAAGATTTTTCTCTTTCTTGATTTATCATACTCAGGCCATCACCTTTCCTGACTTTTGCCATCACCTGCCAATCTAAGCCATACATTGTGCAGACACAATTCTTTGAAGTGCCTAAATATTACATACATGTAACATATATGCTTTGGTGTCCTGCCTGGTTATCTTTCTATCCCTCATTTCAAGGGATAGGCCTACAAATATTTCCTCATGTCTTCACAGCACAACCAAAATCCTCATAACCCTGGCCTAGCAGCCCTTCCCTTCTCTTCCATTAGGAAAACTGCTGTAATGTCTCTCCTTCATCAAGCCTCCAGCCATTTAGCTGTGTTAAAGTTTTAATTTCTGGGTTGAAGCATAGCATGCTCATTTTTCTTCATTAACTCTGTCCTTGGTCTTACCAACATTTAAAGTCCAGCCTGATCAACGTTGCCACAGTCACAACTGGCCTGAAGAATACGACAGTGCTCTGATAATAATGGAATCATGAAAGACAAACTATTTCATCTACTCTCATGGAGACACAGAATCACAGGATGGTTGAGGTTGGAAGGGACCGCTGGAGATCATCTAACCAAACCCGTACTCAAGCAGGGTCACCTAGAGCATGTTAGACAGGCTCACATTCGGGTGGGTTTTGAATATCTCCAGAGAAGGAGACTCTACAACCTCTCTGGGCAACCTGGTCCAGTGCTCTGTCACTCTCACAGGAAAGAAGCTCTTCTTTATATTCAGGTGGAACTTCCTGTGGTTCAGCTTGTGCCTGTTGCCTCTTGTCTTCTCATTTACCACAAATGTAGCACTAAACAATATAAATGGACTCGTGGCTGGTTCCTGGTATGGTTTAACATTTGTTATGAATTTTCTATGGTAGACACATTTATTTGTAGCATTTATAGTCATATTCTCCATCATATGTTGGATGAAGGAGGTCAGAACTGTACCATGACTCATAAACTCTACAGTAACCAGAAAACATCAGAATATTTCCTTTATACTTAAAAATAAGAATAAACACTTTATGTTATTTATCCAATATTTGACTAAAGAATATTACTGAATAGCCTTGCAAAATATTTAATTCCTTTCATTCCCATGACTTAAGTATGTTTTGGCACTTGGTCTGATTGCGGTACTCTCTATTACACATCTTCTGAAGTGCTTCTGTAACCTTTTTTTCCCCCCACATGCAATGTACCATTCTCCAGTTCAGCTCCCAGCGTCTTAGTACCAGGGTCTTTGATTATCTTAATTCATCATTTTTTTCCCCCAAAATACTTGTTTTCAAACTTATATGTGTATAAACTGTGCAATGATAAAAGAGAGTTTCAGGAAGGAATTTGGAAGAGAATAATCAAAGATATGCATGGGAGGCTATTCAAAAGTGGGGTAGTATGTACAGCATGGAGTTTCCATAAAAGGTAGGGATTTCATTAAGTCAAAAGGTGTCACCGTGCAATGGCTATGAGCATGACAGGAGGACTTGAAACAGGATCACTCGCTATGAACAAAAGCTGAATGAGATGGCACTAAGCTAGAAAGAACTTCAAAGCTGCAGTTTTTATTGACTACAGAAGAAGGGAAATCAGTGAGGGGTTCCAGAGAAAGTTTAGACATGCCCAAAATTACAGCTTGAGAAAAAAAATCTTCATGACAGTATTCTGAGTGGATGTGAGTGGAACAACTTTTATTTGCTAGGACTGTAGAAAGCAAGTTGTGAAAATGCAAGGTGCAACCAGAATGATCAGTGTGAACAATAATTGCATCATACAGGAGAAAAGTGAAGTAATATAACCTCTCTCATCCTCATCCAGCTCACCCAGACCGAAAGTCAAAGTCTAAGGCTAAACAACTAGAGGCTGCAACCAGCCAGCATTTGTTTTCCTAGGCATATTCTTTGTGTGTAGATGTAATGATTTAACTAGATAAATCTTTAGCTATTGGACGGTGAGGCTGTATTTGATTCACGTAGGCAAAATAATTTTAATTACTGTGTATACAAAGAGGTATAATGTTTATCATTTTGACTACTGACAATCACGTAATTTGTAGCATTTTAAATTTATAGTAAGAATTAATAAACAGTGGACTGAATTCATAAAATGTATGGTATCTTGTATAATTAATATAATTCAATAAATTCTATTTTTAATCATATACAATAAATATTTCATCAAACTACCTATGTCCAAGTATCCTTTTAAGTATTTCTAAGTTTAACATCAAAGGTAAATTTTAAGTAAGGGAAGAATTTTTAGACAAAACATTCTGTAGCAATCTGCAAACTTACATATTTTTACTACATTATTCAAAATCAGCCTAATTGCCCTTCAAAAGAAACAGGCACATATTCCTAAATCCTCCTTAGAAAGGCAGAATATTCCTTGTATTATTCATGAATAGACAATGATTTTCGTCAAAATGAAATCTGGGATATGCAAGGTTGTTTTAAGGTTTTAGCACAAATTTAACTACCTGTCTGAGGTAATTACACGGGATTAACACTTCTCTGTGCAGCTATAATATGATCAAGTTCCAGTGATACTCATAGTAGAGAGTTTATCTTCTTTCTGTGAGAACAGTCATTTCTGTAACAGGTATGAGAAGTTCCAGTGTGATTTCTATCATCAGCCCTGTATATAAACTCCTATGGAAGCCTGCTCGTCAGTAACCAAGACTTTTGTCTCTTCCCCCACAGCAATCAACTAGCTCTGAATAAGAGGTAACAAAACCCCACAGACCTCTACATGGAACAGAAATACTTAATAACATCTCTGTAGGCTCTTTAAACTGCAGATTTGTGAGGAGTGATTTAGAAACAAACTAAAGAAAACAACAACAACAACAACAAAAATATCTAAAGGAAGTTCAAACTATCAGCTTCCAAGAAGTCAGTGAGCCAATAAGTATTAGACCTGTGTGGGAAGGGACCTACACTTATCTGCAGATATGTAATTTGAAATGTTTGTTTCAGTGTACTTTATCACATTGATGGCATTTTCAGTAACATTACCTTGTTTATGATCCCTCATGTGACAAGATGCAGCACAGTAGAGGAGAATGAAGTCTCAGCAACCTAATTCAAAATGTTTGGAGAGCAGGAAAACAACATAAAAACTGTATTCTGATGATGATTATTATTTTTTTGTATTTATAGCTGTGATTTTGAATGTAGCTACCTGGGTGAATATGTTCTCTGCAGACTTTGCAATTCGCACTTGTACTTTAATTTGGGTGGCATTTGGACATTGCTACATTTCTGGAAAAAAAAAAGTTAAAATATATTTGTGAGTATTCTTATTTCGCTAGCAAGAAATATTTGCTAAAAAGTTCACCTCTACCACGTTTCTAGAAGAAGCAAACACGTATAAAATAACAAAATTCCTTAACCTCATTTAACAAAACAGTGAATCTACAAACATGCACTTGCTCCTATTTTAAGCCTAGTAGTGCTGCCTTTTCTTTTTTTTTCCTCTGCCACTTTTATTTCCTTCACTTCTTACATTATATCCACATGGCTGGACATCTGTGTCTGCACAGAGCCCTAGTGGTTTCAACTAGCTGCTTTGTAGGTGAACTCTCTTGCTGAAGTACAGATACGAGACTGCAGATCCTCATGAGGGGTAACCAGTTTCTTAGTGGATCCTAGACAGAGGTTTTCCAGCAGATCACCTATACTGTGCAAGTCCCAAATGAGGGTCACTGTGTATGCATGCCTGAGAGAGAGCAAGAGAGAGCAAGCCAGCTCTCTGTCTTAGGCAGTGTTTTGCTGTAACAGGGTTTGGTGGCAGCACTTGTTCAAGATCTCCCAGTTCTCCACCACGCTACAAGCCAGCTCAAGGAACTGAGCTAATTCACACAAAACAAATTACAACAAAAATCTTTTTTGTTTGTTGTATTTGAGTTTTTTAAAGCCTGATATGTCCTTGATGATACAGCTGAAGGGAAAACGTGCTGCAGTGGGGAGTCAGGGGCAAGCAGCAAGGGAGAAATAATTCAAACTGGTAAACTGCTTTTTGCTTTGGCAGAGGATACATGTTTCCACTAGCTTTTTTAGCTCCTGATTCAGAAAATATTTAAATGTTACCTAACTTTAAGCATGTCCCACTGAGTCCAGTGGGGTAAGTCATATGAATATGCCTGAAGTTTTTGATGGATCATGTCCCAATCTATTAGGCATCTGTTTCACTATGAAAATGTAAAGTATTAAATAATTTTGTTAACGAAACGAGTTTCTGATCATACCCTGGCTACAATCTATTCAGAACTAATACCTGGATTCAGTGTCATTTTTTTTTTCTCTTGAGTTACTCATTAATGAAAGAAATAAAACTAGGCATATTACCTAAAAATAGATTCCATGCCTTCTCCAGAAAATTTCTCAAGATTAATTTTATTTGATTTAGCTTAACTGATTTGAAATAAGATCAGTTTAACACTGGATAAATTAAGTTACTAGGAAAAATACTAAATAATCAATCTCCTGGAGGTCACTGCGCTTGGTTGAAAAGAAAACATGATAATAGCATACAATTGGATATATTCATTAACATCTGTTCTTGCAGCCTATCTTCCCCTGTTTGTCCTTGAAATTTCCCCCCATTACAAGGTCTCCCCTTAAGCCTTATTTCTTAGAAAGAGATAGCGCAAACACAGAAGAAACATTTTCCACAGCTATGAGAGACAATGACAGGGCTGGATGCCCTCAACCTAAAGCAATACAGTGCCGTTTGATGGATTCTTTCAGAAAAGCTGGGTTCCATAATACATTTACAAAGAAAGGCAGTCATTGCTGCTGATCAAAGGAAATACAGATTTATGGTAAGCATCATTAAAAAAAAAGGAAAGAAAGAAAAAAGAAAGAAGAAGAACACTACAGGAGAGAGCATTCTACAGGTCTCTGAATGCTTTAAGTAAGGTTTGGGTATATTTACCCTTCACTTTTTCAGTGCTCTGATCTGATTAGAAAAGCCTCAAATTTCTCAGACCTTCCTGAGTGAGACTATAAGCCCTGCACTATTCTAGAAATTAAGTGAAACTTCAAGTGGAATAGAATTTAAAATTAACAAGCCCTGTAGGGTAATTCCTTATTTTTTAATGTATAAATCAGATTTTTATTTTTTAATTGCAATTTTATTGGAATATACTARTACTGGAACATAATGACAAATGATGCCTGTAGCAGCTGTTTTTCTCAGCAGCTGCTCTGAACCACAGAGCTTATCAGAGATTCTGATCTGTTTCAGCTCTGTGTCCTTACTCCACTCCCCAGACCAGCAAAACTTTAAGTATGTGCTTGACAATCAGCGTCTGCTCAAGTCTTATTGATTTAGATTTAAAAGGTCTTCCTGTGAAGGCTATAGCAAGGAGACGATCTATCTAAACAACAATATTAATAAAATGTTGATTGTCTGCCCATATCACTGAGTACAGAACAATGGGTTTAAACATTTTATGCAGGAGCCTGTAAGTCATGTCTTGGCTGCTATCTAGCTAGACATGCTAAATTAAAGCTGAAATGGGTTTGCACCGACCAGCTACAAGTAGAACTCTATTTAGCCTTATCCAAAAGGAAGAGAGCATGAACAAGTACTTTACTGAATAGGGACTGATATAAAACCCAAACTTCAGAGTTAATCATGGAGAAATGCCATAGCCTCCTCCAGAAGACTGCAAGGCAGGTGATTATTTCATTTTTACAAGCAAAGACTTATTTAATCACCATAGCCACAGTTTTATCATTATAGCTTGGTTTTGTTAGAGAGGGGGGTGTATGGAAGATACTCAAGTCAGGTGGGCACCACCGCCAGGCTGCAGCTGGACACTGCGTGAGAGGCAGCGTTACTGAAAGAATGTAAGCAGATGCAACCCTCATCCACACGATCCTCTCAAATTCCTTCTCTGCTTTGGTGGTCAAGCAACTGTGGGGCTGTGCGTGGGGAAGGTGATCCTGCTGCAAATATCTAAATAACTATGAAAAAGGAAAAAGGTCTCAGAATACCTGGATGATATTTTTATGACAATAATTCTAGGAGAAGTGCAGGCAGTACTCTCAAAAACTGAATAGCCAGCTGCTGAGCCAGTGTGCTTCTTGTAACCCACAGTGGCTTCCATCAGATCTATGCTACTGCTCTGCTACAGATTCAGCATGTAGCATTTTACCAGGTCTGGTGTTGACCATCGCAGACGCCTCCCCTCCCAACAGCATTTAGAGTAGAGCCTTTAACCAGCATAAATTACCCCCTCCTATATCCCTGAGTAGCAATYGAATAGCCAGTGAAGGTCAGCCCTGCTGACCTGGTGTCCGCTGCGAGCTCTGGAAGGTAGCCGGGGCAGCACACAGCACATTTCATAGAATCATAGAATCAGTAAGGTTGGAAAGGACCTCTGGAGATCATCTAGTCCAACCTCCCTGCTCAGCAGGGTCACCTACAGCATGGTAGACAGGGTTGTATCCAGGTGGGCTTTGAATATCTGCAGAGAAGAAGGCTCCACAACCCCTCAGGGCAACCTGGTCCAGTGCTCCGTCACTCTCACAGGGAAGAAATTCCCCCTCATGTTCAGGCGGAACTTCCTGCGCTTCAATTTCTGCCTATTGCCTCTTGTCCTGTCACACAGGACAACTGAAAAGAGTTTGTCCCCGTCCCCTTGACACCCTCCCTTCAGGTACTTGTACACATTGATAAGATCCCCCCTCAGGCTTCTCTTCCCCAGGCTAAACAGGACCAGCTCTCACAGCCGTTCCTCATAGGGCAGGTGCTCAGGTCCTCTGATCATCTTTGTAGCCCTACGCTGGACTCTCTCCAGTAGCTCCATGTCTCTCTTGTCCTAGGGATCCCAGAACTGGATGCAGTACTCGAGATGAGGCCTCCCCAGGGCTGAGTAGAGGGGCAGGATCACCTCCCTCCACCTGCTGATGACACTCTTCCTAATGCAGCCCAGGAGACCACTAGCCTTCTTGGCCACAAGAGCACGTTGCTGGCTCATGATCAATTTGTCATCCACCAGGACTCCCAGGTCTTTCTCTGCAGAGCTGCTCTCCAGAAGGTCAGCCTCCAGCTGGTACTGGTGCCTAGGGTTACTTTTCCCTAGGTGCAGAACTCTGCACTTGCCCTTGTTGAACCTCAGGAGGTTCCTCCCTGCCCAACTCTCCAGCCTGTCCAGGTCTCTCTGAATGGCAGCACAGCCCTCAGGTGTGTCAGCCTCTCCTCCCAGCTTGGTATCATGAGCAAACTTGTTGAGGAGGCACTCCATCCCCTCATCCAGGTCACTGATGAAGAAGTTGAACAGGATGGGAGCCAGTACTGAGCCCTGGGGAACTCCACTAGCCACAGGCCTCCAACTGGACTCCACGTCACTGATGATGACCCTCTGAGCTCTGCCTTTCAGCCAGTTCTCAATCCACCTCACTGTCCACTCGTCTAACCCACACTTCCTGAGCTTAACTAGGAGGATGTTATGGGAGAGAGTGTCAAAAGCCTTGCTGAAGTCAAGGTACACAACGTTGACTTAGTACTCTCCCCTCATGTACCCAACCAGTCATTCCATCAGAGAAGGCTCTCACATGGGTTAAACAGGATTTTTCCTTGGCGAATCCATGCTGCCTGCTCCTGATTACCTTCTTTTCCTCCATATATCTGGAGATGACATCCAGAAGGAGTTGTTCCATCACCTTTCCAGGGATGGAGGTGAGGTTGACTTGCCTGGGTCCTCTTCTTGCCCTTCTTGAAGACTGGAGTGACACTGGCTTTCTTCCAGTCCTCAGGCACCTATCCAGTTCTCCAGGACCTTTCAAAGATGATGGAGAGTGGCTTGGCAACAACATCCGCCAGCTCCCTCAGTAAATCCCAACACCCACCCTTTGCTTCAGCATAAGGATTTGCAAAGCTGCATTGAAGGTTTACACATGGCTTTATGAAACACCTTTAAAAAGTAAGATCCTTACCACAAGGCATTTAGTCTGAAACCTAATCCCCAATAATACTAAACTGTTAGGTTACATGAAAGAGGGCGGGAGAGGGAATTTGTACAGGGAAGAACACTTATCAAGAAAATTCCAGACTTAAAACTGCCCCATACCACCACAAAAATAAGGGATACTCTTCATGATCGAAGAAATTGTGTTTAACTAGCCTGTCAGTGATTTCAAAAACTTTTAGTTTTGTTGTTCTTCTGTAATAAGAAAGTAGGAGTTGCTACTGACTCAGTCTGACATTCTTTCTCTAATTTACTAGCATAAGATCCTCCAGAGATGATATGAGAAGCCTTGTAATGACTGCACAACAACTTGCTTGCAGTAGCAGCTGCATCATTGCTAACAGAAGTTAGTTTATTCCTGCTCTTAACACTTGTAACTGAATAATGGCCTGAATGTATACAAAATATTCAGCAATTTGTTGTATAAGCGCCACGCATTTTTGCAGCATCAGTATCTAAACGGTGATTGTCATAGCTGTTGTTCTTTCAACACTCAACCAGATGTAATATAAACTTTACACTGAAATGAAGAGTAGGAGTTTTGAGAGATGACATTATTGACTCACATGTTTATCTCTTACAAATTAAGAACGTCAAAGTCAGATTACTATTTAATGTTTAAATTAAATGTCATGAGGATAAATATGTAAACAGTGTTAATAAATATGTACGTTTCATCATTAATTGTAAGCACTGCTGTAAGTTTAACACATTTTATAAATATTTTTTGATATATCACTGAGAATATTACTACTGCTGTATGTAAAAAATCCAGATTGGATTTCATACTTTGATTTAATTAGCAGATTTTAAAACCCCACGCAAGTTAAACCCCAAGATGAGTACTTTAGAATATACTAGACTAGTTAAAAATCTGCCTTGCACCTTCGAATTATGAAGGGTTTATAAGAAATGCATTCTTAAAATATATATAATGTGTCTATATTCACACACATATATAAAATATTAAATATGGAAATAAATAAAATATGTATATAACGTGTATATAATAATTGAACTCAAATCAATAAATGATCCCCTGCACCTAGTAGAAGTACCAGTGCTATAGATTTACTTAAGCAGCCATAAAACAGAACTCTGTGGAGTGAAAATATTTGATTAATATTTAAAGATCAGATTAAATCTCTGTACTGCGTTGTTACATTGAGAAATGGTAACTTCTCAGTCAGAACTCTTCTATGATAATGACGATAAGGTACGATGAATCTTTTTCTTCAGGAACGAGTAGAACTGAGACAATCAAATATCATTTCTCCAATTATAGGACATCTAAAATTCATATTCCATATGAAAAACGGAATGATTGGAAGTGATTTTTAAGTACTAGAATAATTAACTGAAGTCCATTTAGGGCTATGCAAACAACATGGGAGAAAAAAATATAATTTCACTCAGCTCAAACTATCCTGTTGTTTGAAACTTTGAAAGTTCCACTAATGTAAACCACTGTTATTCCAGTTAAATAATTCCTCTGTCCTGGACATGCAAAAAATGACACACAGTGAAAGGCAGTTAGAGAAGGATTGATCTAAAATGCTGAATATGGTAGCTGTCCTCAGAAATGGAGAAAATAAATTGAGTCATGCTATCCTGATACGAAAATCACTATTAGATCTTATGTATTAACTCCTCATCACTTGTGGAGACTTCAATAAGCCAACTAAAATCCTAGTTCACCCAAAAATATTTTAATATGCTTAAATGCTATGGTAAACATTTTAAAGCCAAACTATGTAACATTCCCTGGTAGGGTAAGTTCAGGTATCAGGAAATAGCAAGTCGAAAGTGGAAACTTTCTAAATTACTTTCGTTAAATCTTATGACTTCATCTGCTTAATACAGCAGTAGTTAAAAATCAATTACTTCCTTTCTTTCTAAAATCACCTGTTGGCAGTGTGGAATAGACAAGCCAAGGATACTAATGCATGGGTTATAGTGGCATGTTTGGACTGGGAGAGTAAACAAACAAAAATCACTGATAACTACATAACCTTTCCCAGTCAATACAAGACACAGAATACAGATTATAACTCCACTTGATTTTCTCGAATAGTATAGCAAGCTGAAGTCAGTTCTGACACCAGGGATATCTTAAGCCAGACTTTACTGATGGAGAAAATGTTGGGAAATGTCACTTTCAGTGCAGCCCAGGGAAAAAACTCCTTCTGGGGGTGGTTTTGGCAGCCACCCACCTGATGAGTTCTCAGATAGAGCGTGACAGATGTTACAGCATCAAAGGGGGACATTTTCTACTAAAGATGAAAGGAAAACTGGTGCAGAACAGTAGGAGGAAGCTGCCTGTAGAGGAACGAGAGGGAGATATCATAACAAAGCTCCTCTGCGCAGAGTCCTGTGGGTCCAGAGCCCTGGGGAAGTCAACCTGAGCCAGGAGAATCCTGCTGAGCAGGAAGGGCAACAAAGCAAGGAAAGGTACACTGGCATTTATTGCTATATATACCTGACTAATGTCAACGGTGATATTTCTGGAGTGGGGTGCGGAGAGACTTAAAAAGACTACGCTTATTGCAAATCTGGAGAATGTTCACATACAAATAGTTAAGAAAGCCTAGATTGCGTCGTACAGGTACCTGGTATACGGGAAAACACATCTGCTTTTTATGCCTTCAATTTTTCGAACCAAAAAGAAAAATAGGCCACCAAGGGAAGAATGTGAATGCCGGCTATCAAATAAGAATATTGAGAATAATATAAGTACTAGCATTTAAAAGTGCTTTGGGTTTAACCAAAAAGAAAATTTGGTTCTGAAAATATATGAACAGATAAGTGAAAGCTGCATTCAAAGATGACATTGTAGTTTATCTTTCAGATAGAACAAAGTTTTCAGCACCTGAAAGATCAGCCAATTGTAGTGAAATGAGAAAGTGTCACCATGGGTGCAGAAAATGTCCTACTTTTTATAGTGGAAGACGGCACAGAAAACTGAATTCAAACTAAGCTGGAGAACACCATACAACTAACCATCAGTTGTTTTACATTCTGAGACACCGAATGTTGGGTCACATGATAACAGAAATGTACTGTCAGATCCCACAGATCAGGGTACATGATAGGAAAAGTGGGTCATGGCATGACATGAGCTCAGGATCCCTCTGGTGATTATATTTTCTCCCAGATGCTACATACCTCCAGCATGCACTAGGTGAAGTTTATCAGTAGGTTGATCTGCTACATTTGGAGTAGAAGAGAAACTACGACTGAACCCAAAAAGCATTAGCTGCAAACCCTGACATTGGGCAGCATGAGAGAAACATGAATGTGTAAATTGTGCATAAAGTTGAAATATGTCAGATCTGAAAATAGGTTTCTCGTTCTTTTTTATGATAGAATAGCAGAAATTCTGTAGGCCTTAGTTAAAAAGAAAGGAATTTCATTGTATTCTGTGTTTTCCCAGTAAATATTACCAAATAGACTTGGTAGTTACATTCTGTATCATCCAAGGTCAGTGCAAGGGACTGTTCCTATACTGACCATTAACAAGGGTCATATATATCAATCTTCTACTTATGTCGGGGGAAATCTATCATCTATCCTCTGTCAAAAAGATGCATTGTAGAAATACATTTTTTTATTATAGAAGTAAGTAGAGATATATGTTGGTTTAACTTAACTTAACTTAGAAGCTCGTTCCAGTCAGACTCCCTATGCTGAGAAAGCCATATATATTTTCATATATTGTTTGTGTGGTTCTGACTGGAGCATTATCTCAGAGAAACTTTGGCCATTCTGCGAATTTCTTATTTTTATAGTTGTGACCAAACCACACTGATTTCACAACTCACTGTATAATAAAGAAGTTTTTACAGAGCCATGGAGTATGAAAGCTATGAAGTACTGATTTAAAAACTAAAGAATTATTATCAACAATTCATGCAAAACTTAAAATGTATCTTTTTTTCTTTACATACACATGGAACTTAATATTCATAGCTCCTGGATTATGGTGACCTTCCCATAAGGAAAGAAAATTTTTCTTTAATGGGAAGATTGTATTTTAAATTTAAAAAATGACTATGAGGAATTCTTACCATTTTCTTTTCCCAATCTATGCTGAGAAAAAGGAAAAGTATCACATTTAAGCAGCAACTGGAATAGGAGGTGAGATATTTTTATAACAGAGTTTTGGTCTACTGGAAAGCAGTAGTAAAAAAAAAGTAATCGATGCAGATTTGTCCTCTTCTGCATTTGGTCAATTATTTAATTTTGTTCTTGGGGAATAAAATCAGCAAAATCAATGGAGAAATTTTTGTACATAGAGCTTGAAAATCTCTTTACTACCACTAGGGACACCAATTAATGACTACTGATTGTTAAACACTTAAACAGATGATTTTATCTTCAAAAATATTGAATAGAATTGCCTGAAAATAGAAGAATATGAGTGGCATTTTATTGAAGCTCTATCCGCCTAAATATACGTGTTTACTTTCAAGGCAGACGTCTAAGTCAAGGGAGATAAAGCCCACACAGTCAATGGAGCCTGAAGAACAATGTGGCAGGCCAAATGCAGACGACTCTTTTAAGATGAGCTGAATCCCTCTACAAACTCCACTGGTACTATTAACAAGCTCTCTAGAGACCGTAATGAGAGCTTAGATTCCTACATCTGAGTGTCTTTATGTGGAACTAAATCACACCTCATAAGTGTATGCAATGTATGTGTACAGGCACAAGAGCGGGTTGACACAACTTCTGAGTTCTTCCTGGGATCAGTTAAGCTCCAAGTCAGAAACATAACACTGTTTGCAGACATAAAACGCCCAAATAAGGGGCAGGAAATATTAGCTCATACACAGTGGCACTGACTTGTGTCCAGTTGCCTTTGAATGTGGACAGAATAGCATGTGTCTGTCTGCACCCCACTGAAACATAATCTGCTACACTACCCTAGCCTTTCTATCTAGTAATTCAACATAGATACAAGATTTTACTTCTGGAGACTACATTATACATTCAGTGTTTTTACCTCGCTGCCTCTCCAGAGGACATAAGCTTAATAGGACAGCTCCTAACAGAGATAACACAAGCTCAGCTGATGTGGGGCCTGGAAATAGAAGAAGCCATCAGCTGAAAAGCAAAGCTCAGGGCTGGAGAAGACAAGTAAAAAGTTTTTTTTTCACTTCTTCCTCTCTTCCTGCATTTTAGAATGCCAGTATGAACTAAGCATCCATGACCATGAATGCAGCAAATGACTGAAAGGTGGTCTCATTTTAAAATGCACTATGAAGGTAGACACACACATGTGTGTATTCTCCATATTGCTCCTGTCCAGGGCTTCTGCATGCCCTAAATTAGTATGATTGATCTCTGCATGAAAATACAGCGTATAAACAGACATAAATCTGCGATGACAAACAGGTACACAGGTTCATAAGCATAGTGTTACTTAAGGACTGTGAATCTATGTATGACACTGTGTGGAATTTAAGTTATATTTGTGATATAAGAAGGAAAATACAGTTATAGTTGTGGTATAGCTGCTTATCAAGGCTTTGCCTCTGTGCATGCCCAGCATACTTAGTCATTAATACCCTGGGTGATTGACAGCTTCTAGATGCATTCGGGTAGACTGCTGCAGAAAAGCCTTCAACATATTTTTAGAGAAGCTCTCTAGGTGGGAATTTCAAATAGTCCCAGAGAGTTCCTCACGCTGGAGACCAATATGCATTAGCTGTGTGCTTCAAGGTATATCTCAGCTACCATCCTAGAAAGAGAGTCTGGCCATCCCACAGACTCTCCTAGGCAGCTGAGAATTCACCAAACTGTACCCAGATAAGACGTGTCAGAACCACAAAAAATAGTCAGAAGAAATTATTCCTGCAGGTGCAGTAATGATTGTATAGGAATGAATATTTGTACAGAGATAAATGAGTTAGGAAATGTTCTGTAAGTAGTTTAAAATAATCAACAGCAATGGATTATGCATATATTGAGAAGGTCATTTGGGACACAGGTGAGTTGGATTATAAAAAATTGTAGAATGACAGTTTGGGGAGTCTCATCAGATCCAGCTGAAGATGTTGTTCCAAGGACTCTTGCTTCAGACACAATTGCCACCATCTGGACTGAGACTGGCCATTCTGTTCAGGAGATCTGATCCCCCAAGTGAGCATTATTCTGTGTTAAAGCTCCCAATAAATTAGCCTTCTTTTTAATAACAAAAAGAAAAGTCCAGGAATGTCTGCTCAAAAATTCTTTACCGAGAACAAAAGCTTTATAGGCAATGTGAAGCATATACCATACCTTTAACAAATGGGAGATGTTCACTTGTGTAGACAAGGTTTTCCTGAAGGCTGACTATTACCTTCGCATGAAAAGAATTTAAGTCATTCAGATGCTTTGTACAGGCTTTCTGCAAAGCCTTAATTTCCTCTTGAAATAAGTGTTTGTTTTATAACTAATTTTTTTGGACTGAAGTTAACAAAGCACATTTGTAAACTTCCACATCTTGAAGTGTTTAATTTGTGTTATGTCTTCTGCTATAAAATAACCTCCTGCTATAAAATAGTTAGGAAGAACAGAGAAAAATTGTGACAATTCTAGTTACATTTACAGTTAAAAGGTGCTGTTTCTCATTCTGAGATTTGCCATTTATATGTCTTAAGAGTCAACAGTTACGTGGTAAAACAGTAACTGCTGTGCCATTTTTTACTTGAATGAATTGAGATACATGCTAGAAGCTAGAACACTTTATGAATGTGTCTTTTTATATACTACAGTGTGTGCCTTGGAAATTTTACAAAAATTATGCCATCTGGTTATCCATTTGCTCATTATCAGCCACATAATGAAGGGGAAAAAAATGTAGTTTGTTCAGCTTCACTACATTCAAACTAAATCAAAAGTGCAATTTGTTTGATCTAGTCTGGTAAGATATGTCTGCTGGGATTGATTAAAGTAAAAATACAGAGTGTTACATTCCGAGAGTATATTTCATCATCAAAGATTTTTCATTTAGTTCTTTGAATATAATACGAAGATAAAAGATAAAACCATGTGTCACTCTCTAAATCCTTCAGACCAATATTTATAAAAATTGAAAGGAATGAAACAAATGAAGATGCCTGTAAATTAATTTACACACATAATAAATCCCATACACTGGAGTGTCTAACATTCTTTGACAGATTCAGGAATTTTATTCTAAGCCATTACTAAAAGGGTGTTCATGATGCAAAAGATATAGAAAGTCTTCAATATCTTCTATACGAATAACATAGAACAATTATGCCACATATTATCCATGACTAAAAGAGACTATTTATTGACAAAAGTAACAGATTAATTACTCAGTAGATAGACATTTATGAAATTCCACTGAAAATGAAGTAGCTACAGTTTATCAGCTGAAAATCAGATCCATGACTAGTTTTAACATATCAAATAGTTTTGTTTTGTTGATTTAAACCTTTCAAATATCAAATTCTTAAAACTGGACTTTTGTTTCATTTTGTTTTATTTATATATATCTGTATATAAATATGTGCATATATATATATATATATGAGTAAGTTTCCAGAACTAGGAGTTTCTGAAATAGACTTAGAAAAATCTAATGAAATACTTCTCAATTTTACAGTTGATAAATACATGTTAGTTAGGATGGAATTCACCTCACATATATTTAGCCATCCAAAAGCTGGAATCCTATCTCAGCTACTTAAGGTTAAATAAAAACAAAACAAAACAAAACAAAAACAGTGAATCAAAAAAATAATTATTTTAGGTCAGTTGAAAAACTTAACCTAATAAATGATTTGGGTTTCTTTCTTAGAACTGAATTTTTAAAACAGAGGTGTTCTTTCCCTATTAGCACTCCTTTTAGCACTGAAGCAAGGACATCTGCCTGGAATGTCAATGGGTCATAGCTTCCCGGAAGAGCTCTGTTCACCCATCTACTGCCTATAGATTGAATTGCAAACTATAAAGTCATAAGTGTCTTTTCTTCACTTTTTCTCCCCCCTCTTCAGCTGTTTTTGATTTTCCTATTCATCAGATTATAATTTTGAAAAAAATATTGTGTGTGTGGAAGCTGCATTTTTCCAGGAAATAGGGGAAAATAGAATGTGTCAGGCCCTAAAAGGCAGAACTGTGTCACAAACTTTTGTGGCAAACCAGCAAGTGTGTGAGGCTAAATATTTCCATCCCACTCAGTGCCTATTTATTACATCCATTTTAGTTCACTCCTTACATTACCATGATGTCTGTACAACAAAGGACAATGATTACTAATTATATTGCACTAAACAAGGTCACATATTTTCAGGATCAAATGAATCACTACATGTGGACTTTATTGTATGCCAAGGCTTATGAAGCAGTACTTGAAGAGAAAAATGAATAAAAAGGTTTCAGACTTTGGATAGAAAGTACTAATTTTTCTCAGCGGTAAACACAGATAAGCCAAAAGATAGATGCTCTTTGATTACATCAATTTTCCAGTTTCTATTTAAAAAGCACAAGATTTAATTTTCACATCATGCCATGAATATTAGCCATTGGACATACTCACCATAATTCACTACTGGACATATTTGAACACATGAAAACATTAACAATAGTTTTGGAGAGGCACAATAGAAAGAATAGGAGAAATAATGTTAATTAATCCTAGCATTAATTATGTTTGAAATTAGTGCAACTCTGAACTGCAACAAAACTCGTTTCACAGCTTATAAAGATTCGAGTATATTTCCTGGCAATACTTGCTTAACAGTGGGCTAACACAGATTAGATCATTATTCAAACCATATTTATGATTTGATTTATACGTAGTTTTTGCCAAATCCTATTCGCAAGTTAGTCTTTGCTCTTCGTGGTGCTCTGATACTTCAGTGGGACAATATTTTCTTTAGATTTGTTGGTTTAAGAGATTAAGCCTTTCCTTTTTCCCCTCCGCTTTCTCCTCATGAAAATCAATCCAAATGATACTAATATGTTTCTATATCAGAGGCTGGAGAAGGGAATGAAAAATCAGCTTGCTTCCACTTGAATTTATTTAAGACACAGAAAAAATATCCATGCTTTCAGATCACAGACTTAACTAATCCCTTTTATACTGTTAGCAGTGTATCTTGATAAGAATAGTTCAGCTTTGTAAAGAAGCATGTTTTCACATTTCACAGAGGGGATAATAGAGAGATATACACTTTTTATTTTTCGTAGTGTCTCTCCAAACTTCTTTAAAATGTTTTAGTCTAAAATGAACCAAAACTCTAAACAAACAAACAAAATTTCCCACAAGAGTAGGAACTGCTCAAGCTTACTGTAAAATACGTATTTTGCTTTTGCTATTCTTTGTTTAACCTATCATGCATACCAGCAGAACACTGATCCTATTTTTGTCAGGCTGCTTTGCCGTAATACCTGTCAGACACTCTCACTTTTGCTGTTCAAGTACTGCTTGCTGTATGTTAGCCTAGTTAGTTCTGTTGTCTGACATAAAGTGTTTTGTGTTTTAGTTTTATTACATTGCTTGGATGCTTTGTGAAAGATAGCCTAGAAAGCAACAAAGCAAACACCGCTGCTTTATAGATCAGAGTGCTGTGCCATAACTACTTGCTAATGCTACACCAGAGTACATCATACTCAAAAGAGAAATAGAGCTGCAAGGCTATTACTTGAAAGACAAAGCAGTGAAGATAACTAATGAAGGCATCCCTGATTAATGCAGAATTTACCTTGAATACTCTTAAGTTGACCAACTGGACCTGTGCCACTGTATGTTTGTATAAAATAACCTGAAGATGTCATCCGGAAGCTGAATCTCCCTTGGTAACTTGGAGAGCAGCACCACCACCCACGTAGCTGTTGGCAGGGCTGCTGAAAGCCCTGCTTCCTTCTGGCACCTGGTACTCCCTGTTCAGCTGATAATAGCAACCACTGTAACGGCAACCCCATGCTTGTGCTAAGAAAAGGCACACACAACAGAAGTGTTGTGCTGAACAGACCCCATAAGGAGGGGACAAGAGAAGAGAAGARGACTCCTTTCACTAGATGACAAATCATGTTCCTGAGGCAAAGCCTCTGCTCTCCTGCAGTATCAGGACCTGTCTGTCACCTGAAATCTTTTAAAGGAGCTCCCCCCTTGGAAGAGCTGTGCAGTTGCAAGTTAAATGATCCTTCTTGCCATGGCCCAGGGAAATCACTTGTGAGTGTGGCTGCTCGTTTTTTTGCCCACCTCTGGCAGTTCCACAGAGACGAGTTTCCAGGCACTTCTTGCACTGGAGGGGACTCGGCTCCAGTATCAGCACAGAAAACATCTTCTGCCTCTAAGGAAAACATTCAGCCCACTAAGAGATATCATGAACAAGTGACCTTATTATAGCTTCAAAGCTTGCTGAAGAAAAAATAGAATTTCATACAATTTCATAGAATTCTTGATGGCATGAAATATGAAGTTTTCATTCCCATCAGAGGATATTCACAGAAAGACTCACTGAATTTATTTAAAACTTAGATCAAGATACATTAAGCAAAAGACAAAATAGGTAAGTATGATAAACACTTAAAATAATTATTTATTTGAACATAGTTTTGCTGTATATTCATCAAGTCCCTTTAACCAAATGGTTCTGTATAAGCAGCACAGTGACATCTAGGGTCTGAGGCTGTGGTGATAAGGTACAGATAAGCAAAGGATGGAGTCTAAACTGTTTTTTTCTTAACTTTGGGACATTTTTAAACTATAATGACAAACAATGGAGCAGATGTCTGGCTCTGTAATTCCACTTCTTGGTTTACTGAAAGGATAAGATGCATCATATAGGTGCCCTGCATTAAGTGATAGGTATCTCGTCATCCCTTACTGATAAAAAATGCCAGCCATTTACCTATGTAGATTTTCAGGATGAAAATTTTGTGAAGGGCAAACTTTAATCATACCTGAAGTCAAGTAAAAGGCTACCAGAAGTGCAAAGGAAGTAATAATTTTGCAAACAGCTCTTTGAGAAACACCTTTGTCCCTTCTTTTTGTGCTTACTTAGTTCCAAATTTTCCTCTGTCTTGCCTTGTACTCTCTGCAGCAAAGCAATATTAMCTCGATTGGGATATTTTTAAAAAATACACTTTTATCTGCATCTGCAGAGTTCTGCCATTGCTCCTCGCACATACTTATTCTGTTTATGAAAAAACAAGTAGAACGTAGAAAGTTAAAGTGTGAAGTCAGATGAGATGTTACACTTGACTTCTGTGAGATCACACACTCRAGAGAACAAAGCCTCACTGGAGCGCCACTGTCCAAACTAACATACATTCCTATGTAAGACTGTGAAGAAAACTGGCTGGTAATGGGCGAAAAAGATGAGGAAACCAGCTATGTGCACCTTTCTCTCAATCCAACTGAAGTTTTATCATGACTGCTGCATGCTCAGGCCTTCATGGCACAGTTCTTTGCTCAAGCAACCATAAAAGACTCAATTTACACAGGCCAGCTCCTGCTTAAAGGTGGAGAACTACACAAATGCAAAAGCACCATTAATATAACTAGACTATGAACTGTGTCATAATTGGTCTAAAATTATCAGCAAGATCTATTGAAGAATTCTGCTATAAACAGCTTCCATATTCATAATATGCAAGTTGCGCCAAGATCAATGTCAGGACAAAATGATGGCAACTCCAGAGGATAAACAAGACAAGGAAAAACAATGTAAGCAAGACAAGGAAAAACAATGTAAAAGACAGTTTTTCAAACAAACAAACAAAATTAAAACATCACAGCAAAAGACTGGAACTGCTAAAACTTGGACAATATATGTGTATAACAGGATAAAGTCTATACAGATTAAAGTAAGAAAATTGTCAGTGACAGCAAAAAGCAAAGACTTCAATGTATATGTAATAGAAAGCTGCCTTTCATTGAGAGTTAGAATAAACTAACATGGCAATGATCCACACTGTAGTCATAATACTAATGTTAGCCTCATTATACTCCTCACTAATAAACCATCTTCTGCCACAATTAAAGGATGTAAGAGAACTTACCAGTACTGAAAATGCCACCATTCTGCTATTTCAGTATCAGAGCTGATAAAGCAGTGACAAAAATAGTCTAACAGAAAGAGAAGAGAAGAGAAGAGAAGAGAAGAGAAGAGAAGAGAAGAGAAGAGAAGAGAAGAGAAGAGAAGAGAAGAGAAGAGAAGAGAAGAGAAGAGAAGAGCTGTCAAAGGAATATTTCTGCCTTTTAGCAGATGGTGCATACCTTGCATGTTTAGTGAAGTGAATTTAAATAAAGACTTGGAAAAGAATATATTTCTAAGTACCTGTAGGCTTCAGAATTCTTAAGCATATTTGATTTAATATTAATACAGTATGTTTTACTAGATGATTTATTTGATGTAGTAAGTAATTTATTTGATCCGGTATATCCCACATAATACATGATATACCTGCCGTGACAGACAATATATCTATTTGGAAAAATCTATCTAAGGAAGAAGTTTAATTCTACAGCTTCTTTTCTCTGCCATTTTTTTAATAATGATGTATTTTATTACATCACAATGTATTAAATTGAGCTTAAACTATATCAAGTCCAACATTAATGTGCATTAAGATAAAGCAAACCCAACTCAAAAGTGAAAAGAAAAAAATAGAATAAAAATGCTCTGCAAATGTACTTGCATATTTGCAAACCACTTGATTTCAATATGCTACTCTTGATAAGTGATATTTGCTATTAGGTTTATTTCAACAGCTGCTACTATTCACGCAAATATCAGTCATTTTTAAAGTGCTGTGAATCCCTCCATATTAGCATTCTATTATTACTTATTTGTTAAAAATAATGTAATGCAGCTGAAGAATACAAACATTATTCACACAATCCATTCACATATATTGAATTTTCAGACATCTGCAATTTATCTATAATCTGAAAATTGTCTTCCAAACTGTTCAATTAATATTTTACTGTAAGCAATACATTTCTAGCCATCAGGAATGATCCAAAAGACACACATAAAACATTCTATCTGCTTATGCTATTCAGTGAGATTCTGTCAATAGATGCCAGCTGGTTTGTGTGCTACTTTAGATAATATATACATTTATATATATATTTTGGTTTTTGAAAACAAAATTGAATRGAATGTCAAATTTTGAAAGACTTGCTAAACTTTAAATTATATTGCATTCTGAATCACAAAGAAAATTAAAAGGCTTCCAGAACAGAATGTTTGAAAAACAGGCTTAGAGAATTATATGAATTCTATGGATCAAAAGCATGCAAGGCAATGTGTGAGGGACTTCGAGGAAACACTAAGCGCAATTATAGAGAGTATTATGTTTACTGCCACACCATTACAAACTTCAGTTTTGACAAAATTACATTTTTCTTTAATGGGTGAAAAGCAAAAAATTCACTTTTTTTTTTTTTTTTTTTTTTAACCAGCCCTACTTCAGACTTTGTGTATTGGCCTGAAATAATATTAAAAATCACAGCTCAGATTTTTCCAAGTCATAATTTATCCATCAGTCACGAAAGTACAGTAGTTCAAACCTGTAGCATCAATTACAAGTGTTACCTTGTAAATTCAGAATGAAGTGGAATGCGTGCTCTGAGATCAATAAACCACGTCCACAATTGGATACATGACATTTACTYTGTTTTACCTGCAGAACCAGAATATTCAAAGCCTTTAGCATCTAAAAATTTATTCCTTTAGCGTGATATCATTCAGTTTGAAAGAGCAGTGCACGGAATACCTAAGCTTCAGTCTCCACTGGTTGCGGCTTACAGTCGAACYGCTCTTACAAGAACCACTTTTGGAGAAAGAGTTGTTACATCACCATAGTTATGCCTAGAACTGTTATGCCTAGAGTTAGCCCTCACTGAATGATAAAATAAACATGAGGAAGCAGAAGACTTAGCTTCCCCAAATACATTATCTCAAATGGAACCAGAATGAAATTTAATTCACAATTAAAAATATAGGTATCATTTATATGCTAAATAACATTTCTTTAATTTTAGAATAAGTCAACAAAATGTTAGTAACATACAGAAAAATCTGCAACAGAGAATAACTATGGAAGTAGGCCATGTGTCGATATAATACCAACACAAACTCTGCTGGCTATTATAAGCAGAAATATACCATTTTTAAATGTCACCCAGAAAACTTTAAAAGAAAGCTGAGTGAAATTCTGATATGTCAATATTTTGTTTCTCAGTACACTGCATGAGTTAAACTACTTCTAAGAATCAGAATTCTGAAGAATGCTGACTAAATAATGCCATTGCAATATATTTCAGGATTTTCACCAAAAGAAAATATTCAAACATTCCCTTAATCGAGGTTTAGATTTGTTTTGTTGGGCAAACCCAGAATGCTTCTTTTCAAGTCAAGATATAAAATTTCAGTGCATTCATCCTGCTGTGAGAGACCGTCTTCAAGTAAGGACTCCTAGCACTATATTATTATTGTTGTTGTTGTTGTTGTTGTCATTGTCATTGTTTTAAAATCAATACCAAGTTTGTAAATTTATTCCTTGGCATGTCTCAGATTTCATCATTCATGCTGTTTGATAAAAGAACCTAGATTTGGGTGTTTTAGTGGATGTTAGTAAGAACATGAAAAGATAATACCATTACAGTTAAAAATTTAACTAATACTGAGAAAATGAAGAATCATATTGAGGCCAAAAATAAGATTGACACAGTACATTCCAACGAAGAGATGATAACTAGTGCAGTAGATAATCAAATGAAATTATGAGTCTCACACTTCTAAAGATTTGTAGAGCTTTTGATTTGAAAGTACCTGAGCAGAAGGTAGATTCCTTTCAATCCAAGATCCACTCAAAGAGGTAAAAAGTTTTATAAATCAGTGGGTAAAATGCAGAATAATTCACTGAAACTAAGGCATATCCATACTGCACCATAAAATAGCAGCAGAGTAAATTAGACTAGAGCATCTTGCCAAGAGAGCTAGTTTGTTACTCGTAGATAAACTACTTGTGACACCTTCAGCATGGAATAACATTTTGCTGTGGAGCAATTGCAATCTGTATGTGCGTGCGTGTGTGTGTGTATTTCAGGGAGCATTTGAGAAAGCGGTCCGGTTCATCAAGAACCTTACAAAGAGATTACCATTCAGGTCTAAGTCTACGGGACTCCACAGTTACATCTCCAAGGGAAGTTCTGCAGCAGTTCTGTGAGGCAAAGGACTATTCTGGCCAGGATCCATCCTGTTGAAACAGTGTCTCTTAAGAAAAGACCTGATCCCGTAAAGAGCTCTGAGTCTTGACCTTAGTGGTTAGGAAACTTTTCTGGAAGTGAGAAGTCCTGGATGTTAGTCTGTCTCCYCAGTCCAGTTTGTATGTTGAACATATTCTGTATTAATTGGACCAAATCCCCTCAGATGAGAAAGGGAACCGAAACAGATTTTCCTAGCATCTAGATGATAGATTAAATTATTACATAAAAGAGRGTAAGGGGACTCACAAACATATCACTGATGTCTTCCACCACTTGTCTGGAGGACTGTTTAAACACTGACATAGGTTAGGCATGAGTAGTATCAAACTACTTGATAGAAGAATAATTCTTGGGAAGTAACAGAAGTCTAAAAGGCTATAGAAGCCTGGGAAACTTTAGTGATAAAATAAAATAAAATAAATAAAATAAAATAAAATAAAATAAAATAATATGTAGGTCATTCTTAATAGCTGGTGAACAACACCATCACATCATAATTCTAGATACAAGCAAAAAAATTCTTCCAAAAATCCACTTTAGACTCCGGTACTCTTTTTTTGGGGCCTGTTCCTTATATCTTCTACATGAAARTGATCCAATCAGTCAACAGCATCCTCTGGTTGATCTTAAACATAACTTTAGCAATGATCCTTTAATATCACTTAAAAGGCTGGAAATCCTCACAAAAAATGAAATCTTTTGGCAAATGGTGCTTTTTACAGGCCAGTGGGTTAGCCTATCAATTTACAGTTTCCATCTTATTTAAGAAAATTCATTCTTCATAAAATCCTTAATCACAGTCAAATTCACCCAGGCAGAGAATCCAGCTGGTACTGACAAAGCACACGAGCAGCTCTCTTACATCCTATTGAATAGGCATATGACTACTTGCCTTCTGTACAATGATTATTTGCTCAATGAAAATTCATAAATGCACCTTCAAACACACTCTTTATGAAACTACAATCATTGTACAGAAAGGTCTGCATTTTTCATGGCAGATRGGATGCTAATTTGGCTGTAATATTCTACCAAGACTTCCCCTGATGTTGTCAGAGGGCCTGTTGTCAAAAAAGCTGCTCTTTCCTTACTGGGAAGACTAATCAATGGTGCCTTGATTCACAGTCAGGAAGCCTTTTTATAATATTATGGGAACACAACAGAAACTGATGTCTTTATTCTATCTCTTGAATCTGACACTAGATAAATGAAGGATCTAGAGAGAGTCAGTAACACTTCTATTTAGCTTTACTCAAAGTTACTTTGTGGATTCCCAGACCATTCTTTTTTTCTTGGGGGGGGGGGGGGGGGGAGAGGTAAATAAAACCATAGGAAAAAGAAATAAACAATGTCCCTTCACTGTGCCAGCAATATTAACCCCATTCAGGATTATATCAATGCACCTGGTATATTCATTATGTAGGAAAACTTCATACTCACTAAGATACTGACACTGCAGCCCGCTGTTCAAGGCTAAGTTCCTTGCATTCTTGGTGATGGTAAGAGTAAAGCTGAGATCCAGCTCTCCTAAAAGATCGGACAAATACTGTCCAGACAGATATTTTTAAAATATCGTCTAGTTTTGCAATAATTCTCAGGATTTCAGAAGGCTGATTAATCTAAGTGAGCAATACCTGGCTGAGAATTATATGTCACTAAAMATCTCATTGAGTAAGTGAATGATATTCATATTGGCTTATATTACATGCAATAGAAGAATTAAAATCCCTTAATTGTTTGGAACAGTAGGAAAACAAATGCAGATATCTTCTCRCTGTGCTTTGTTCCAAAAATCTGACAAACCCATTCTTCCTACTTTCAAATGAAAATGGCTCTCTACATTCAAAAATCTCTTCACTCACTCCTTGCAAATTGGATATTCCTATGGACTAGTGTCAATGAAATAATCCATTTTACTGTGTAATCGTATTTGATAGATTGTACTTCACACAGTCATATTTTTATGTCCCTCAAGCAGTGGTAAACTGCACTGAGGAGTTGTTTTGCTGAAATCAATGGCTGTATTTGTGATCTAAAGTAACACTTAGCACTAGTAAAGCTTGCAAAAGCTAGTGCATAATGATGACTAATATATTTATTTTTACATCAATGCCTGTCTAGAATTCATACATTAAAAATTATCCTTTTTAATAATAGATTTTCAAAATTGAAAAATGAGTGTGCTCTGCATGCTTACTACTCCTGAAAAAGAGGATCTCCTCATTTCAGTATCTTTATATTTTAAGTGCTGCAGTCTTCTGACATGGTCTCAGAATTATTTTTTCTCTACTGGAAGACAGAGAGTTCAGCCTCTAGCTATATAAACTTTTACATTAATGATGTTAATATTCTGCTACCAATGTAACTAAGAGAGGATATGCTTTCACTGAAATTTCCCTTTGAAGTGAAATCCTAAAGCTTTAATTTTTATGAATGTAAATCCCCACTAAAAGCTACCTTATCCCTGGTCACATATGAGGCAATATAAGATATAAAGGCATCCTCACTTGCACACTTTAATATAAAGCAGCCACTGTCTGCAAGCATACAGCCTTAGGCTGTGATAATGGCATCTTTTATAATGCAGAGTACGTAGGGACAAAATGCTAYTTGGGAAGCAGACTTCCAAAGAAAATCCTAAACTTCTGGAAGATGCTGAAAGGATGTCCAGGTGCTTTATGTAATCTGAATCTGTAAAGCACTTAAAAGGCCAGAAAGCTTCACAACAAYTTTTTGATGGCTGTGCAAAGCCCACAGAAGAATATAAGGGAATGGTAGCTTCCCTGTGAATACATTCCTTCCAAATTCACAACCGCACCTCAGAAAGACATAAGGTCTCTTGTCTATTCCATGCAGTTCTAAAATAAATGAGATCCTTAATCAGGATCAGTCAGCTTGGAATATGGGCAGACCAAACTCTTGTCTGATTATGAAGAGCAAAATAGATACACCAAATTTATCCTTCCAAATGATGAGTGTTCCCTTTAGCATCACTGGTAGCAACAGAGTACTAGGAGCAGTACACTCATCTGTGCGCATTATGCTTGTAAACTGCTTAAAGTTTGTACAATGAATGAGCTACATTCAGGCCTTGCAAATTCACTCTGACAGAATAACTGCATTAAGTTGCCAACAGTTGCATACATATGTGTGTTTAGTGTTCATCTGAGCTACACAGTTATTCTGCAAGAAGAAGAGAGTAATCTGTGTTTTTATTCTCTCACGTGTACTTAGAGGAATATTGGCATACTTGCCAGCAGCTCATAGCTTTCCCACAGCTGTTGCAGCATTTTAATTCCTCTATGGTGTATTTGTATAGAGCACGCTGAAAATGAGAACTTGTGTTACAATCTCTGACAGAAGCAAGGTATTTGAAGGTACTTGCACATGATCTTGGTAGATCTTTTGGTACTTATTTTGTAGAAGATAAAATGAAAACTAACGTAATCTTTGAAGAAATTGTTATATATTCAAAATTTTGACAGTAACAATGCACCTCATGAGACATAGCATACACCTAGTTCATATGTTACTGTTGCTTTTTTTTTTCCCCCCTTTTTTTATACCTGCAGTTGAAACATGACTTTTGGAAGGTATCAACCTGACTCGTTTCTTCTTAAAACAAAAGATTTTTTTTCTTTGATTTTAGAGGGTGTTGGATGGACCAAATAGAGATCAAGTTTAAAGAAAATTAATAAATTTATTTACCTTATTGACAGACAAAGAAATGAAACTTTACAACAGAAAAACAAACACAGGTCTAGCAAAGGGTGGTCAGCAGCACCAGAGAGCAAACACTTCCCAGACAAGAGAGAYGTTACATGTAAGATAATAGAAACACCACCAGCAACATGCAACCAGCCATGCCTGTACGTGTAGTGATCACAGACATGGATATTTCTGCCTTGTGCAAGGCCTACCAGGCCTCTCTGGCACTACCCCTCGTCAGTGCCAACTGTACTAATAAGCTGCAATGCTCCTATTTACCAATAATTCCACTTCCCATAGAAAAGAAAAAAAAAGATTGTAATAATCTTTGCTGTCATCGTCATCAGTGCAACGATCACAACAATGATCTTCCCTACACCCCTTCTTCAATTTTTTTTTTTTAAATGAACTCACCTAAACATTAAGAGCTTTGGTCGTGCTCATTCAGGGCACAAATAAGAATATCACACCAGATTTACACTAAACACAGTGAACAGAAAAGACTTTCAGTGCCTGTTTTAACAGCTGTTTTATGCTTTAGCACTTGACTTGCCACTTCGGTTCTTGTCTTGCTAACATGCTGCTGAACGAGGATGTATAGCTATGCCCGATCATCTCAAACATTTGGAAATATAGTTTTAGGAGAGGCATTTAACCATAACACACTTTACCAATATCATTGGTAGAGCAGAGGCTGAAACCAGAGATTAGCTAACCTCATAGTAACACATGCTGTTCTCACCACCRGAGATTTGTTACAGCACAGGACAGAGTAACAGTAAATTTCAAAAGAAAGTCCTATTGAAGAGCAAGGTATATTTAGCATGCTACTGGGAGCTCTGTCCAAATGATACATCAAGTCATTGGAAAAAGCATTATAGAAGCTGATTCAGGTGTAAATAGAAGTTAATAGCACAAATATTCCCTAGCAGGATACAGAATTACTTTCTCTCTCTCTMTATATATAATTTTTTGCTAAAACGACTTTGCAACCCCTCTTTGTAGTCCAGAGCCCTAAGCATCTTGTATGTATGTAAGTCAGAAAGTTTAGCAAGGAAAACACTTGTTGAAACAGCTACTGTGYCTTCAATGCATAACAATTTATTCTCTGACAAAATAAGGGTGTCTCACATACAAGCAAAAAGCTTTAACAGAGCACGGACTCCTTTAAAGTCAATTTAGTATCAAAAATAGCATATAATATGCTGATGTCTGAATTTTTAAATTCTGGACAATACTGTTGTTTTATTATTAATTAATTAATGTATTTTCCAGTTTATTCATTTAAATGAAATACACTCACGGGGAAACAGTCACCAGCACACAAATATATATTTTTTTTCATTTAAATTCTATGCTGAGTGTACAGGTCTTGAAAGAAATTAGGACAGATGTTCAAAGACAGCTAGGTAACTACTAGTGCAAGTTAGATATGAAGTAGGAAATTCATTATACCAAACTAATACAAAAACTTTCAAAAATCCCTTTGAATGCTTCATTAGGCAATGTAAGTATCTTTAAAAAATATTTTAATGCAGTTACAAGCTGTGGAATTTCTCTTTACATATGAAGAAGATGTTATTGAATAAACACATCCAGGACCCAGATTATAAAAAACACAAAATTATATCTTCAACGATTTCATATCACTGAAGAAAAAAATGACTTCCTATCCCTTGCTAGAGAAAATTTTGCTAATCCCCTTCTTTCCAGCCTTAGCTTTATGATTTCAGAGGGGAAAAAAAACAAAACAAAAAAAAAACCCACATACACTAATTATTTATCAAATTTCAGAAAAATCAAACGAATACATATATTAATTATTTATCAAATTACATTAACTACTGTCAGCAGACATAGCTCTTGCTAAAGGTCAGCTTGGATACATCTCTGTCTTGCTGAATATTTATGTAAAAAAAAAACTGTATAAGAAAGACATAAAAAATAGCTTACCACCCAATTTTTATAGCCTGAGTTACTTTGTTGCCATGAAGTTCAGATACCACATACACATACATGTATGTGAGTGTGCCTGCATATTTTAGGAAAACAGGTCCTGAGTTCATACTTTTCACTCCTTTTTATTTAGTGTTTGAAGATACTGCACAAGTCTAAACAGCAATTCAGGAATAAACTAGTGCAGAATTGGTAAGCCTGCACTAGTTCTGTAATATGTATTATGTATTAACTTTCCACCCACATTTTGTTTGTTTCTTAAGAATAAGTAAGAAAATATGTTTTGGGAGCTTTTGTTTCATTTTAAGAGGATTAGCCCATTCTCTTTTACAGAATGCTATCTCCTTTATTGTATGTCAGATACTCTTTGTAAACAGCAAATCGGTTCAAATGATATATTTGACCTTCTCCCTCTATTAAAATCCTTACTAAATATTTTGAYTGTTCAAACTCACCTTCCTGAAAACCTGCATTAATTTGAATAATTAGAAATTCACTTACTTTTTGTTCAGAGAAGATTTTCTTAGGGAAAAAAAAAACATAGTATTATGGCAGATTGCATTTGTGCTGTTAAATATTAAATTTCTATCTCTGACTCAGTGCATATCTTTGTTTCTAATCTGACTATGTCTCTCAAGGACTTTCTGCTATTTTTTATAATTTTTATTTTGGTATAGAAAACAATCCTTCAGCCATAAAGTTCATAATTTTAAAGGTGAGTTTAAATGCAAAATTAAAATTTATTTACAGTCATTACTGAAATCCACCAGGCCAACTGTATCCCTTCATCATCATTAGCACAGATTGAAAGAGAAACAAAGAAGTTCGCAAAGAAATAAGGCTTATAGTTATTTGCATAACTGCTTGAGAGACCTTAATATATTATGTGCACACATATACATACACATATGACTCAAAATAAACTTTTGAATTAAATTAATCTTTTCTTTGTACTTTCAATAACAGCAAAAGACTGAAGTCTTTTAGCCATCTAGTCACTCTTTCCTAAATAATTCTCAGATAAGGAACTGGAATCCAGATTTCCCTCCTCCCAGACAATTGTCCAACAAACCAGGCTGCTTTGTTGTTATCCTTCTCATCCAGGAATAGCTAACTATTTTATATGAAATTAAATAGTTTCATATTTATAATTAAACTTTCATAACCAAGATGCACTTGGTTAAACCCAATCTACATTCTTCAGCAAAGTAGATTTTTGCTATAAAATACTGTACCTTTAGCACATTATAAAATTGCAGTTAGTTGAATGCCATCAGCACCCTCTGCCCCTTCATCTTACCTACTGCAAGAGCCACGTTATCAAAAGCAAAAGCATGACATACTTTTTCTTTTTTTTTTTTTATATATATATATATATATATATATATATATATTACTGAGGGAAGTCCTTTTATTCCCCCCATATGAGTTGATCTGCCTCCTACTTCTCTTTCCTGTTTGTTTCATGTTCATATTAACTGGCTGGGCACTATATTTTGTGATGTTAGGTGATTGCTGAGTACTTCTCACATTTGTTTTTACAAAATTGATACAATTCTATTGACTTTAAATTAAATATATGGTTAGTCTAGGATTTGTAAAATTTAGCCCTAAGAGATATTCAGCTTCTTCAGTGTTTGTAAAGGAAGAAAATCCTTAGTCACTAACTTTTCAAGTATGTCTTAAAATACAGATTTTTCCAAAGTGATTCCATATTCACTGCACTGAGAGATCTAAATATGAAAATGAAAGATACCASTCTGTTATTTAGATAATATCATGGATACATTAGAAGAGGTGACTTCTGATTTATCTACATATGACAAACTCCTTCCTAGCTTTAAACCTAGTGCCCAGATTACTGGAATCACCATTACAGATGCAGTCAGCGTCTCTCTTGATAGCTGATTCCACAGGGAATTCAAAAGGACCTGCTCATCCCTACACTGGCGGACAGATTTAAATCTGGAAATGCATGCCCAGGTCCAGATTCCAAACCCTCCCAAGGTCTTAGGGTTGCTCATGATGGAAAAGGAACCCATCCCGAAATTCAAATTTACAGACGTATTGCAATTTCCATTTTTATATTTTATTATTCTTAGGGTGAAACCTTTTATTTGTTTCCACGTATAATCTTAAAGCAACAGCGCTGGAGAAGGGAATTGTTGCAGAGGCAAAATAAACAAGGAGTTGATATAAAAAGCTGTGGAAGTTGAAGGTAACAATAAGGAATACTTTACAGCATAGCCAGAGTCTTACTGTAGGTGTTTCTGTGCAAAAGCGTTCAATACTCATTTTTTTTTTCTCAAATTTAAGAGATTTTCTTCTCCTGTGGATAGTACCAGATATAGTAAAATATGATTTGAAATAATATTAAATGTGTTTTTTTTTGAAGCCATAGACATAAAAAAGGCTAGTGGTAATCAAAGTAAATATATTATCTCATAGCATTCAAAAACTATATAGCTGATTTGGGTGTAATAAAGATTTATATATTTTTTCTAGATTCAAGTTTTTATCCCATGTGATGAGCTCTTAAGCAAGAAGAAATTACATTTTTTCATTTACTGATTCCMGTTGTTTATATTAATGTAAATAAAAATGACTCTACTGAGATTCATGGTAATGCAAAACTCTTAAGAGAATACTCAAACCATGAATTGGGTAGTTCGGTTAATTCTAACATTAAATTATTTCCTTACTACTTAGTACTTTCCTTCCTTCACTATTTTCATGCTCAGTTATTAATTAGTAAAGAAAGATAGATTAAAGTTATTCAATTCTGTGCTATGAAGTTTTATTTTGTTCTAGCTTGGTTTCAGTCTCTAACTTTTTCAAATCAAACAAAAATGATTCTAGTTGTAACAAGCATACAGCTGGATTTCCACATGTTTGAGCTGTTCTGAAAAATTAGGGTCTCTGCTTAGTCATTTAATGTTTTTGTTTGGCATCATTTATTGTGATCCATTCCTTGTCACCAATAATGCAATGCCACAATTCAGTCCAAAGTCTTTGTAGTAACACATCAAGCCTCATAGAACAAGGTGTACAAAATGCAGTAAAGAACATTACCATCATACCCTCGTTCCTACGGCAATGCTAAAAAAGATTCCTTCAAAACTAAAGTTTTGTGAGGACAAAAACAAAACAAAACAAACAAAAAAAAACCTTTTTTCTCCATGCTATTAGAAATGAAAGATTTAATATTTTAGCTAATATTACATTGAAGTGTGTGCTGCATCCAAGGAGATAGGTCAGTCAGCAGAGTTTTGCTTGCATTATGTTCTACTAYGCACAGAAACACAAAAGATTGCTGATGTCAAGTTTCAGTCATGCATCTCAGAAAATTACCAGTGCTGGGTAGCATCAAAAGCAGTGGGAGGCTGAATAAGACATGAACGAATACTCTGGATGACTAGTCTTTAATTACAATCTTAATTCCTGAGCAAGTAAGAACTTGGATCTTTAAATAGGTCAAGGAGATCACTAGTTAGCATCATTTTGTCATTGTTTCATTGACACTGGCAGAGCTTATAGAAATTAAAAAAATAATTATCAGCTCCAAATTGGACTGTGTTAGGTCATATTGATTTCAGAGTGTGTTGAAATCTTTGTGTAACTAGAAACTCATACTTTTTTGAGAGGTTGGCAAAAGATGAATGCTCTTTAATTGGTCTGGATTAATTGTACAAAAGAATATTGAATACTATTGAATACCACGTCCTCCCAGAAAAAAAAAAAAAAAAAAAAAAAAAAAAAAAAAATTTAAAAAAAAAAAAAAAAAACCAAAAAAAAAAAAAAAAAAAAAAAAAAAAAAAGTTCCTTGACCAGTTTTCAGATCAGAGATACAACTTGGCCCAAATGTGAATGAAGGCAGCACACTAGGCAGTGCCTTCAATCACTTAGTGACTATAGTCTACAATGAGGTTTTAATACTAGTTAAATTAAGTAAAATTAATTTAGCATTACTTTGTGTTTTTACACATAGCAACATAAGGTTGTTTACACGCCCCCAGGTGCAGTAGGGAACATCTCTTCCAAATATGAGAATCAGATTTTTGAATCTAGTTACTTTTGACCTCTGACAGGTTCATTTCCATTTTGTGATTACCGATAAACACAAAAGAATCATTCTGAAAGCTTGTGTGTGCAGTTGCAAACAGATGTTATAAAGCAAAAGAGCTGCATACAGGTTAAGGTACTAAAATCAACACTAGTAAATAAGGAGCTGGTTCGTGAATTCCAGTGAAAATAATCATGTTAAAACAGTGGGAAAAACAATAAATTACATCCATGGTGCAGATAGTTGAAATAAAAAATGACCATGCATTCCTGTCTGTTTCACAACTGCTGTCTCATTTGCATATATGTTAAATGCTCATTTTATGGTATCTATTTACAATATCAGACATGGCTGCCATAGTCCAGAATATACAGAGAAATGCTTATTATCAGAGTTTCATCCATGAAAACCAAAGAAAAAAATAGACTGACGGTAAACTTTCTCAATAGGAGAACCTGGGAATTCTTCAGATTGATTTTACGTGATAATTACGTCCATATAAAAGCAAGGAGATTACTATTACCTGAATTACCATTTTGTGTATGTTCAATTGCTTCTACAGACTTGGAAAGTATGAGGATATATTCAGTTTTAACATCTTTTAAAAATTAAATTCCTCAGCTCTAATAAGAGCATGACTGGAGATTTGTAACAGACCACCGAAGCATTTAAGTGATACTCTACTAACCTTTCTGCTCCTTCTGAACCTGAACAGTCTTCTCACAGCACATCAGTGAAGCAAGCCTGTCCATGCCTAATGACTGCTGCAGGGACACCAGTTCCCGAGTTCTGAAAAATTACAAACAAAGGGCGTAAATGTTTACCGGAAAACTTTGAAGATCGTCTTAAATTTAACATTTTTAGCTGGCAAATTGTCTGTTACAAGGAAATAGGGAAGAACGAGCACCAAGTAATTTAAAGGTAACTAAAATTGTGCACCACGTGGCTTAATGATGAAAGTCAACATGTTAATTTTTCCTGATAAAAAAATAAATAAACACAGGAGATTTAGAGGATTCTAAAAAGAGTGCTAACAGTTGTTTATGAACTAATTGGAATGAAAACTATACTGATAGCACGGCACTGTTCAAAAGACTTATGATAAAGCACTCGGTGACTTTTTATTCTGTAAATTTTAAATGTATTTTCTATGGCTTTTCTTACCTTTACTTCTCTATAATGATGTGAGCTCTTTCCAGAAGTGGTGACACAGAGTTAGGTCTCCTTGAGAACAACAATAAATTTCTGCTGGATTCAAAGGGAAAAGAACTGAGTCCCTCTATGAAGCACAACATGAAGTAGAAAAATGGAAAACATGTTTTCGTATCATTTTATAAAATACTGTATGCGAAACTGTAGATATCAAAGGATGAAGATATAGAAGATATACTTTATATATTCCATCAACCATGATTTTTGCAATGAACATGTTCATCTAACACCAAGACTGATACTTCATGCTAATTATTCCATACTCTCCTGGGTGGTAGGTATAATAGCTCAGTAAGATATACAATAACAGCAATTGCAAACAGTTTGCAAAACTTTACTTTCTTGGAAAAGCAAAAAGAGCAAATTAATGTCTCTTACTACCTCAGCAAGACTCAATTACATCTTACTTCCTAGTCAAAATTAATTTTTTTGATGTTCATCAGAAAACCAAAGCTCTTAAAATTCAGGCAGATATATTTAATAAATATGCTATTGACATTTTTAAATAAGAACAAAATTACAGAGCTGTTATAAAACTCACAAGCATTTAAGCATCCAGAAAAAAAAAAGCATAAAGAAAAATAATATGGGATAACTGATGTTAAATCGTTACAGTAAAGGACTTGTATAAAATTTTCAAGTGTTTCAACACTTGTATAAAGAAACAGATTTTGTTTTGAAATAACTTATGGGGAGGAGGGAAAAAAAGCAATGAAAAGTTCGTTGGAGGTCTAAAATGTAAGACTTTAAGATTGTGTTTGTGGAGGTGTATCAGTTTTGAGAATGTGCCTATCTTTGTCACAAACAATAAAATATTAAAGGGATGGGCAGCAAAGGGGAAGAACAGGCTTTATGTTCCTCGCACAAGAGGAGCACTGGCASTGGAACGTGAGACTTTACAAACTTCCTGCCACAACCCGTGCCCGGTGCAGGATGAAAGCATCCCACTTAGAGCTAACAATATCTGCATCCACCCAGCAAACCTCACACTCCACCAGGATATTAAACTCCGCTCTTAGTATGGGGAGCATCAGCTACTTTGAGCTATCAGCATAGCTTGAAGTCGACAGGACCGCTTGTTTTGTTTTCYGTGCTTCTTCTCCAGCATGCCCCCTTGCTGAACAAGTATGAGTTTGCAAATAAGTATTGCTTTGGGCTTTTCTTTCTTTTGTCATTTACTTTTTTATCCCTGATATTAATTTTGTTTTTATATTTCCTGAAATATTTTTTGGTTCAAAAACTCTAGAAAAATAGTAATCTTTAATCTAGCCTACCTACAGATAATTCCCTGCAATTTACYTTCCGATGTTTCCTCTAATTTCAAACTTGAGGAAATGAGTTTCACTACTCATTTTAGCACACTGTTCCTTCTGTAGAAAGCTCTTTCAACCAATAAAAACTTTGCCTGAATKTTCAGCCTAATTTTATTTCAGTTCTAGCACATTACACTTAATTATATTCTTTCATGTGATTCCTAAAACAAATTCGTCCCTTCATTTGACATTTACATCCACCTCATACATAAACAGTTATGATATACCAGGCTAAACTAGCATTTAGCGAAGTTTTAAATGTATCTTACCCTAGTATTTCTTTATTTGTCTGCCTTTACAGCATCTTTTATCATTTTCTGATGTTCTTTAATTTTCCTGCAATTTGCATACATAATATTGAATTGTACATACTTCCCTCCATAGACCTTGCTGGTCATTCATCTTCACTCCTTTAATCTTAAGAAAATGTTTAGGAGCATAGGGTGCAAAGAAAATTTTAAAAAGCAGAGCAATCATTTGCATTTACTATTGTAAACAGTTTCTCTACTCATCTTATCAAATATTTTGCTTTTTCCTACCAAGTCATCTTCTAGCATGCTTATACTCTGAAACATCAAGCAACAAAGCTTTCTTGTACCTTGAGGACAGTGGGAAACATCCCCATCAAAGTATTTTAAACCTTGAAAAAATCATTTTTTTCTGTCTTATTAATAATGACATGCAACGACCACGTAACAGAGTGGTGTTAGCAATAGGGCACAGTGCAAAAAGCTGAAACACGTACCAATCTTTTACATTATTTAATATGTTTCCATGTATAGATTTTTTTTCAAACACTTAAAAATTGCAAATTTGTGGTGTATTTGTAGCCTTCAGTGGGGTCTTTACTGGTTGTCCTTAGTTTTGCAGTAACAGATGTGCATCAACTTAGGCCGAGAGCAAAAAGGGGAGAACAGGAGATAGTTTTAAAATCCTCTATGAGGTAGTGGCTGTTTTATCTGTTTTTAAAAATATAACAACAAAATAGTCTCATTTTGTCAGAGGTGCCAAAGTGACAAATAAACTGTACTCTTTATGTTTAGTATAACAAGTATTTTTCTTGTACCTCTACTGAGTTACATGCATACACATGAATACACACATGCATACATGCATCTATTACAAAACTTCTTGTTGACATACTCACCAACTAAAAAGCATTAGAACCACCACTGAATTAGTCCAGAGAGGTGGGGGGACACTTCTGTCCCATGGGTTTGTCCAAGATTAAGTTTAGAGAAAAACAGTCTGGAAACAAGATACCAAAGGAAACTGAGGGAGGCAAAGATCTTCTCCGCTGATGATTTTTAGCAGTGAAGGACTGAACTGTGAGTCAACGGAAGGATAGGGTCAGGACTGAGACAGAGTTCAGAGATGTAGTAATAGGAGGCTGGGAAGGATGTCCCCGAGTCACCCAAGGCCAAGGTTCATGTTCTCCCCTGGGGCATATTCAGTATCCAGACAGAACAAGGACCCTAGCCTTTGGCTTGGCCAAATGTGAGGGTCAGGGCTGAGATGGCAAATGTGGAGCTACTGTCAGGAGTGGGTTTGGAAAGAGTCTTCGGAAGTAAACATACACCAGATGCTCTGGTCTGTCCAGGGTTGGCTCTAGCTATAGGGACTGAGTGATCTATCTCTAACAGAAATTTTAGAACCTCACTTAAGTCTTTCTTTAATGGCTTTGTCCTAAAAGAAACATGCTGTGGCTGCACAAGGTTGGGTAGCAACTCCTAACAAGGGACCATGTATAACAGCTTGGTGCAGCACGTAGCAATTTTCCACTTACATTTTTTACCCACACTGAAACACATCTCAGATTTTTTCATACACTTACACAGTAACTTTCACAGAGATTTTGCTTGGTGTTTCTCAGGCACTCAGATTTGTTCATGTGGCAACTTGGGCTGACCATAAAAAGGGGGAAGCTAGGAGAGACTAGTGAGGTCTGTTAAAGGTTAAAAGCTTTTTTTTTTCTCTCTTTTCCAATACAGAATGACTTGGTAGATTCATCTTGTTAGTAGTATCTTGATAATGAACACTTTATACTCTTCTTTTTTTATATTCTCTTATACCTTCTTTACATTATAAGCACATATACACACGAGTGCACACAAGTCTACTCCAAAAATTTCCATAGTGATACCTACCACCTAAAACRCATTAAAATTGCAAATGTCTAGTAGATATATATATACATATTTTCTTCCATATTTTGAACTAGATCCTTCCATGACAACTAAGAGTTTTTCTTTTATGTTTTGGTAAACATAAATTTTAAAGAATTAAACGTTACTTTGTAATACTAGCAGAGTATAGAGAAATATTTTTCTTCTTCCTCTGAAACATCAAATACACTGTCCATGAGAACACCAAGAAGAGTGAATTAATTCTCTGTGTAGTGTAACTGTAATTATAAAAGACCATAAAACATTTAACCTTTGCACCGACCAGAACTCTGCTGTTCTTATACTGTAAAGAAATGCTATTTTATACTGCTTCTTTATTTTTTTAACAAGCTTAAATATACTGCACTAAAATTGTCAGAATGAAAGGTTTACCTCTAAAGCAAGCAGAATTTATTCAACCTTTGCTCCTAATCAATACTCAAAGGTTAAAGGCCTTTTTTAACACAATGGAAGAAATTTAAAAACAAACATAAATCTATCATTCTTACTAAATCTTGCAATTTATAGGGGCTAATGGATTTATTCTTTTTCTTACTAAATAAAATGCTTCCTTTCAGAAGATGGTTACCATTTCTTAATTAAGAATTCACAAAACTGCCATGTAAACAGACATAATTTATTCCTATCATATTGCTGGGCTGGGAGTTTTGCCAGTGAATGAAACATTGTATTCCATAGGAAAAAGGAAACTAACACTTCTGTGTCTGATATGAGAGATTCATTCCTTAAACTGTCATAGTCATAAATCTAAATTAGAGCAAACAACATAGCCAGGGTAATATCTAATCAGTCTTTCAGCTCAGGGTATTCAGAGGCTTGGAAAGCTGATCACTTAGTACGGCAAAGCATATTCAAACCTTTAAAGATAGATATGAATGAGCTTTGTTGTCAAGCTACTTTCCTCTTTGGAAAACAGAAGCTGGTGCTGCCACTAATCTCTGCTTTTTTATAGGTACCAGAAGGCAAGTTTGGAACTTTGATGACTTAAGAGGTTTTATTTTTCATGCTGGAGTTGCCAACAGCAGACTTAATGCAGAGCCAGTGAATGAGGCAGACGTTGTGACCAGATGGAAGAGTAGTCTCAGGAGGCTTGACCTTACAGCAAAAAGTGTTTTTTTTTTTTTTTTTTTTTTTTTTTTTTTTTTAAGTGACTTAATATCTGTGGCTTCTGGCAGTATGACCAAAGCATCATATGTGTCTGTCCTTCCAAAAAATCCCATCAAGTTAGTCTTAAATAGCAGTAAGTCCATGACATAAACTGCATTCATTTCTACCTGGAGAATGACAATATTTCCTTCTTTGTTTCTGTGACAAAAAAAGCATTCAGAGTGTAGTCTAGACTGCTGAGTTCTCATTTTTATCTCTTCTTTTGTTTCTGTATGCTGTAACAAATTGTCTTTCTGTACGATGCCCTAAGTGCCTGATGTAAAGTTGGATCAAACTGAAGAAACTACATAGGAGACAGTGATGCCATTATCAGACTCATATTTTGCAGTGATCTTAGTACTTGCAAGCTGTCTAACCCAACAGAAAACYTCCTGGGGACTCTAGAAGCTAAGCAGATAACAGTCAGAATGGAAAC
Organism: Rhea americana; assembly: GCF_003343005.1. Classification (NCBI taxonomy): domain Eukaryota; kingdom Metazoa; phylum Chordata; class Aves; order Rheiformes; family Rheidae; genus Rhea; species Rhea americana. The sequence continues at coordinate 86,575 of NW_028185184.1, forward strand.
ATATTTGGCTTAAGTCTGGAAGAAGTCCATGCTATAGATTTACTTAAAGGCTGCCTGTCTCCTCCCTGTCCCCCTCCACACCTTCCTTTCCAGGCTTCCCAGTTAAGGAGAATTTGCATTTAAATCTTTCACCATCAACCTTCTGCAGTATTCCGCAGATGTACACTAACAGTACAGTTCACCTGAACCTCACTACAATGTATTCTTATTCCTGTCTTTTGAGATGAAAATCTCGTCATTAAAAGAGAACAGACACAGTATTCCCAAGATCTTTTAAACATTTTTAAAGAAAAGATATAAAAAATGAGAACAGGGAAAGGAATTTTTGCTTTCAGATTTTGAAATTTCAAGGTAAACTTTTCAATTTTTTATCTCTAATCAACATATTTTAATTTGAGGTTAAGTCTAAAGAAAGGCTCCCTCTCAGGAATATTATTTAGAAACTGAGATATTCAGAAAAAGGATAAATTATGTTGAAACTTRTGACAAAGTTATGAGAACTAGTCATAATTGAGTAGACTGGGTATTGCTTTCAAAAAAAAAATGAAGTACAAGTTATTGCATCCAGGGAAACCCGACAGAAACATGCATTGCACCTTTGTAGTAAAATAAAATGTGCCTATGGAAGTTGACTTCCCCAGCAGAATCTGAGCAGAGCTGAGCAGCAATTCCTCTTAGTTATGAACAGYCACTGAGAAACCAACTCCAAATAAAGCAGAGCTGGCACAAGAACCTCAAGTACCCTGTGACCACTCAGCAGCGCACCTYTGAAGTCAGCTGGGAGCCTACAGGGAATTTAATCACCTTGAACCTATTCTAGTTACGCAGCAGAGCTTTTGTTGTGCCACGCAGCCAGCTCTCCTCGAAAGAGAAGGGCCAGTTCAGTAGTTCTTGTCAGCAGAGTGGTAACTGCAGCAGTGCTCTGAATATATAAAAACACGTAAAACAGGTCAATGCTTGCTGTACAGCTGTTTGGCAAGGCTGTTGGCATGGGCTGAAAAAGACAGAGAATTTTTCTGGTTTTGGATTTCAAGRGGTGTTTCTGTGCTCCAGGTAGAYCATCGTTCTGTGGCGAGGGGACAGYGGGCTAGCAAGGGTCCTCTCTCCTTAACTGGAAGAGAGAGGCAGCACCCCTCCCAGGACCCCTCCTGAGTGAAGGTGAGGAAACATAGCAGGGCAGAGAGAGTTGAGAGGGGATTTCTTAGCCACAAGAGGGACAAATTCAAGTAATTAGGTCTTCCAATTGAATATAATAAATTTAGTTGAATATTGACTTGGTAGATGGTACAGCCGTTCATTTCAAAATCTTTGCTTCATGACCCTTTCAAATGTAAGGCAAAATTTATGTCCTGCATTTTGCTAGATTATCTGAAATTCTTTGTGCACCGTAGAGATATCAATGACATATTTGACAATTTTTCCCTTGATCTGTACTTTTGTTCTAGAGTTGAATAATCTTTGCATATTTTTCATCATAAAAAGTAACAAGGCCAAATCATGCCACCACGTSAACATTTCAAATTAAAACTAACGGAGCACAGAGACACCATGATCTCTTTCATCTAGAAGTCTAACAATTGCTGGTAATATTTAAAGTTTATGTTGACATTTCTAAAGYATTACACCTAAGCAGGATATCACCTCTGCTAGACACTATGTAGCATTTAACAACAATCATTTTCCAAAGAAATTTAAAAAGAAATATAAAAGAAATAAAATACTGAAAAAAGTAGAAAGAAGTAATGTAGGAGGTAAAAAAAAAAAAAGCATACAAGCTACTAGTAATCAGAGCTCTTTGCTTACTTTTTTATGTTACTTCTCTTTCTTTACATCTCTTCCACATCACTAATCAAACCATCTTCCTTATTTATAAGACAAAGAARGTAGTTAGTAGTTGAACTGAATCTTGAATGTCTACTGATGGATGGTGGATGAGAAACCTGATGAAATATGTTCACTTACCCCTACCTCACAGAATATAAAGTAGCTGCTGACAACTACTGCAGTGGCCTTACCTGAAGACTAGGGTTGCAGCTGAAGGAGTCAAGACTCTGCATGAGGTCAGCACTGAAATCTCATCCCCAAATCAGCAAATAACTGACATAGATGTAGTGTAGAAGAGACTTCCTACAAGGAAAGAGTGCCTTTAATAAGCCAGCAGATACAGTTTGCCAGTGTTTAAAACCCCAGACCAGCATAGTTCAAAATCAACCTTGATTTGACRGAGTCAGGGATAACTGTAGGGAAACTGCTCCGTAAAATGTAATAATCTTCCAGCTGCCTGAAAATGAAATAACTAAAGTGCATCGCTGGCAGCTGCTGTCACCACAACTTGATATATTCACGACTTGATAGGGAACTAATAAAACACACAAGTCTAATAGTTCAGGATATTCAGTGATCCTAACACAAAATTTCTTCTCTTAGTAAAAAAGCGGTGACGAATYTGTGGGAGCATGCAAACGTCACTTCCCCTATGAGATTATAAATGTTATTGAGATCCAGCTTTTCTTCAATGGCTGGCAATTTTGGATCCARTTTAACATATTTTCAAATCACTTGATTTTTGGAATGGTCTGAGCTTCTCCTGAATTTAACAATTAACTATGAAAAGGATCATTTAGGCATCCAACCTAAAATCACCAGCTGYTTCTGAAAACTTACCAGTAAAAATTGCATTACTTCTAATGACATGACACAAGACAAAAGCACAAAGCATCACTTAGACATAGTTGATTCGGCCTAGGAACAGGAGTGAACAACACCGTGAAATACCTTTCACCCCAATTTTCAGTGATTCAACAACAACAAAAAAAAAAGTTTTGTATTTTACAATAGAAGGCTATATCCAGTCGCAAGCAGGTGTAAGTATTTATGTGTTCTCCTCTAACTCCAGCAGATGAGCTGAAGCCAGTGCAGAAGAACRCATGAAAGTTACTGCCGTCTGAAAAGGTTTATGAATGAGAAATTTCAGCATTAAAAAGATGCCATGGTGTCTGTGTGGTCATTTGGTACACAAATATTCTGGGTACTGCAATATTATTATGTCTCAGAGAACCTTCCTGTCAAAAATTCAGATATGTAGTACTGTCTGGTGARAAGTCAGTAGGAAGACTGTTTATGTTTTCCAATTTAATTGCTTGTAAAATTGAATCAATATTAATCATACTAGCTGGCAAACAGGTAAGTGAAATCAAGGAAGTCTACTGTAGAAACAGCAATATAGCATTAAATTCATACAGCTGCAAGCTTGACAGCAGTCACTGCGTATCTGAAAATCCATTTTACTTCCTCTCATATGCATATGGTTACAGCTTGCTTTTCAAATAAATCTGATCAACATTTTGTGGTATGTGAACATTTTCCCATCTGGTGGATTGTTCATAAAACTCATTTTCTCTGATTTAGTGAGGCTGGGAACACACCAGCCTGAACGGTTTTAGATTTGTATTTGGAACTTCTGGGCTTTTGCAATCCCTCATATGTCCCATAATATGTTCCTAATTTTACAACTGATTAATTTATGTTTTAAAGCTAATAAGCCAGGTGTCATGGTGTTTGGCTATTCTTTGCTGCATTAAGGTATTTTATTGGAAAGGGTCATGTTCACTGAGTCTCTGTGTGTTTTAAAGCAAAAAATTAAATGGCTTAAATTTTTACAGTTGTTTTACTTCCTTGCTCTAAAGTTCATCCTTCTAGAATAAGTCTGAATATCTCAGAAAGAATTAATAAGTCCTTATGTAGCTCTTACTGGAACAGCACAAACTATTGCTTGCAACCAGTGACTCTAATGGTCCAATATAAACAAAGTTTTGGTATTAAATTATTTCCTACTGTGATTTTTACTTCACAGTCATACTGTGAAATGACCCCCAATTGTTGGCACAGCACAGTAGTTAATACAACATAGAAATATCTTAGTAAATATCCTAACACTGCATCTGCAGTAAGTCATGTAAGAATGCCACTGTCTYGATTATCATAAAGTACAATAATACAAAGTGTAGAAACAAGAGATATTCAATGTTCAGTTCAAACTCTAACTCTGCCCACACCAGTGTTCAAAAAAGCAGAGTAAACACTGAAACTTCTCATCTTGTGACTGGATACATTTGCATCCTACATCTTTCAGGCATCTAACACTTGAACCCAACCCATTTTGGTTAATGGATGGCAAAATGGATGCCATCATTGCTTTTGCTTTTGTGCTCTGCAGTTTTGTCCTGCATTCTTCTCCTTCCAAGAAATTCTGTCTATTTCAGAATTTCCTACTGTTTTGCCATTGCACAAGGCTGACAATACTGCCTGTGTTGCCAGTCCCCCAAATGGCAGCTGGTGATTACAGCAGATTCAAGGAGATACTGAACTTCCTCATCGGATGGCCTGTGCTGGGTGCCACCTTCACCTTATTAAAACATCAATCATGGCAGAGCCCTTGTGGTGCACAGGGAGCTGCTAAACCAAATGAAGCTCTCTGTTGAGCTAGTAGAAAATACGCTGAGTTTCTTTCAGAAGTTTTCCTTGCCTCTCACATATTACTCCATTCTTCAATATAATTTAACACCAGTTATTTTTTGAATGAGCTGCATAACATTCAGAACGCTTCCATTATGGAAGTTATTTTATCAACCAATTAAGACTTCAGTTCTTAACAAGTGCTTCTTGGTTATTTTGTGTATGTGCTGGGAAATGCCAGAATTAATGCTGGCCTTATTGCATTACGCAGTGTTTAAACCTATTCTCCTATAGTAATTTTGCTAATATTTGCTTTAAAAAAAAATCATCAGACATTTTCAGCTAATGCACATCAATATGGCTTAAAAGAGAGTAATGTTTTAATAGCAACCATCTTTCTTCTGGCAAATGTTCTCTTACTTAGTGTTTTCTTTCTCTTCAGACCTATGAATATTGCTACGTTCTTCATAATGGCCTGTCTTCAGCAAGGGGAGAGGGAGAGGCAGAGGGAATGAATGATTTCACCTAAGGTGGATTCTAGGCTGATGATGTGGGCAGAAAGCAGGAGCTGCTTGCGATGAAAAAGAGCTTTGAACTCAAGTCTTTTGTTCACTGGAATATTGCTCTGATCACATAGCAGTTGTTGATAAAAGGTGTGACTGGCACCACCTCATCCTTTAAATGAAAGAGATACTGGGAGCTATGTCCTCTGTTAATCTGAATGTTGCTGCGTTGCATGAAATGGGGTGTGATGACACAACAGATTAGGTCTCACAGAAAATGTAGCTGGGGAGATGCTCAACAGGTGGGTCACACAGGGTTAGACATTCTTAGATCAGGCACCTTGGACATATATTGCATAAGAATTACAAGTATCCATGAAATTAAAAGGATTAAAGTAGAGATGTGTATGGATGCTCAGAAAACTAAGCTGTGAGGGTGGTTTCGAGCCAGCCTCATGTATCATTTAGACACAGGCAYGTATATAAGAGTTTAGATATCAATGTCCTTTAGGTCTGTTCCTAAAATTTGATTTTCAAGGATATTTGAGCTTCTACTGAGCTGCTGCTTCTTTTACTTGGAAGATCCTACTCTACGATGACATCTTATTTTATTTCCAGACAATTCTGCATTTAATTTAAGCACCATTCTCCAAATTTTAAAGTGTGGTGATGGTAGGAAGGGTTTAACTAGAGAACAATTGAAGGACAGCTACATTTAGATCTTAAATCTTGCTTATGAGGCAAGCTAAAGCTTTAAAGAAGAGAAATAAATTCCCCCCCMAAAAAAGGCAATAAAACGTAGTGTAATTAGAGACCTGGCAACAAAAGTATGGTTTTTATAGCATCATCCATTGATAAGTACTCTTTCACCTTTCTCTGCATGAGAAATTGCCAGTTTCATGTCCAAGAATTTCTTGGCATCACTGAGCAAAAAAAAAGTCACACATTTAATATAGACCAAGGCCAAAAGCAGTTTAGCAGGATTAAGTATTAGCACATCAAAACCTCTTGCAATATATTTCTTCCTTTCATACAGCAAATTAATGTGGGTAGTCATTAAAGAAACAGGTATATTAAAATGGAATCAAAGCCATATATCAAACCTTATTGCAAATCTTGGGGAACATGCCTTAACAATAATATATGGCTTGACCTTCAGCTTCTAACATCCATTAGACATTTCTAGTTGCCATTCACTCCAAATTAGTAAAGTATACAAGATGATTTACTCCTGTGAATTGACATGACCTGGACCATCACCAGAGACATATGCCTATTGCATTAAGTACCTAATCTACTTTCCTTTCATAATGATTTTTTGTACCTACATTACACTTTATCTTTCAAGGCTATCCACAAGACTTGCTTGCTAAACAGAAAAAATACCTATATATAATTTTCACACTGGAAATTATTGTAAATACAAAGTGGAGAGGACAGCAGCTGAGTGCCAGTAGTGGTAATTATTTGGGTTTTGAGATAATTTTTCAGAAACTTTTACTGTATACGATTTAGAGAGCATGGGTGTTGTAAACTACTAAAAATCTCCAAGGCATCTAGTGAAATGTATACAGACTGTGGGAAACGATGTCTCCACTTCGCCCTACCACTGTTTGCTTCAATGGGCTGTTAATAAGGAAGCAAGTGTTATTATCTCTTACCTTCCTGTTTTGGGCAGTGTCAGCTCCTCAAGAAAATGGCAATATCCAATTTAATTTCTAATACAGTGTCAAGACAGGATAAAACCCTCACTTTCCTTTCTTCTAATTGCAGCTATTATTTGATTTGTTTAATACACAGTTTTTCAGAGAGACTAGCACAGCAGGTAATGTACAGTGTAACAGAAGTTAAGCACAGTGGTTTAATTTCTTACTAGAGCTTTGTTAAAGAGAAAATAAAGTATTATCTACCTCTCATTTTCCTGAAAAAAAAAACACAAAATCACCCCCCCCAGAAAAACAAACAAACAAACAAACAAACAAAAACAAGGAAGATCGTATCAAGGTATATAATTAATAATATATATAAGCCTATATAATTGAATATTCCACCCTGTCTGACAGCTAAAATTCCTTTTCTCAATAATCACTACAACATTTTACTGATACCACATCTTAGATTTCTATGTATTTCTGTGAGTAAAGCTTGAATTAGCTACTGTTTCTGCCTCTTAGGCCTTTTAGGCCAAGTTCTGCAGTAGGACAGCCTGTCAGGTATAAGGCCTTGATATTTAGATGTACCTAAATCTGATATTTACCTGCCCTGAGCTTCAAATTAAGTATTCMTCACCACCTCTCCTCAACAAAATCATTTTTGGTGTCTACAGTATCTTTTGAATAGGAGTTCTGCAGGCCAGCTGCTTGTGAAAGCCACCTGAAGGGAATGAGAGGCAGGTATCTAAAAACTTTGTGAGCCCTGAATTTGTCATCACCACGCAAAGAGTAGGTCTCCACTACAGTCAGACTTTTGTAGGTATTCCTTAACCTTGCGCCCATCTAGCTGCTCAGTTTACCAACAAAGCTGAGGCAATTCCATCCAAATGGAATTCAGTCATTAGTGTGTCCCAAAGAGGTGTGCACAGCCAACAGCGCATTTCACACTGTTATGACTTCCTTGCTTAAAATACCCAAAATAACTGGATAAGAGTTAGCTTAAGGATGTCTATACATCTTGTCATCATACCTCCTGAACGCTTAGAAAATGAAGACAGTTCCAGAAGCAAAGGGAAGTTGCTACTGGAAGGGAATGAGATCTTAGAAAAAAAATACAAGGTATTAGCTGCCTATAATTCTAGTGAACGTAAATTTTCATTTGTCCATGCTAGTTAAAGTATGGCTCAAAATTATGCTTTTAGAAGGCATGGGTAAATAACCAACCTTCTTACAAAAAAAACCTCCAAACAAAAACCAAAATAAACAAAAAAAAACCCTTAATGCTTTTCAAAAATATTTGATTTAATTTAAAAGTTTTCCAAATATTAAAATAATGCATTAATAAAATATTTATACCATTCCAACAATACCTTTTGCTGCTAGTTATTCTGGAGAGCAGCAAAATCATGAACTTGTCCAAATAATTTTGCTCCCATGGATTTGAAACTAACACTTTTCTCCCTCTTCAGTATAGTGACTTAACGTAGAAATATTGTATTTCAGCCTTTAGACTTTTTTTAAAGGACACATAGACATTGTCTGTAAATTGTATCATTACTAGCTTTGAATCTTTCATTTTTGTGTTTCAGGGACTGAAGTCATTTCAAGCGATCTATGTGCTGTCTGTTTTTGTACTAGCTTTCTGAAATGACATGTATATATTTTTGCATCTAGAGAATAAATTGTCTCTCTTAAAATGATTGTCATTGTCACACATTTAGCATAACATAAAAAGCAYGTATTTTGCTAAACCATTTTGCTAAACTATTGCTGTTCAAGAATCTTTTAATTATACAGCACAAACGTAAAGTACTAATACAAAAAATATATAACAATTTCAAAGAATCAAGTCAGTTCTAACTGTTAGGTGAAAGGAATCCTCTTCAGATAAACATCAGTATATGTTGGTAAAATAATTAAAATATAAGAAGTTTAAGAATTCCCAATATTTATAATAAGAGAGCATCACATTAAGCTAAATTCCAGTTTTAGATAATCACTACCAAATAGGTTTCCTTAAAATGGTTCAGAACATATGAGCATTTCAATGATTATAACAAAAGTGGCATTGCTTTGCTTATTTGATGAAGTTTTCAGTCTTGATCAATAAAGTCTATAAGGCTTAGGTAAATACCTGTCAATGAAAACATTCTTCTGGAAGATTGTCTTTGTAGAACAAGTATTTCATGTCTCCATAACACAAGAGCAAACACATATCTGTGGAAAATGCAGGGTGAGAGTAGAAGACATTATTATTAATTCTGAACAGCARTGGAAGTGCTTCAAGGTTGTCTGCTGCCTGCAGACTTGTTAGTTCCTTCATGGAGTGTATCACAAGGGAGGGATTTTTGATCAGCACTCTACAAAAAAATATCAGTATAATGTATGACTGTAATCTCTGCATTGCAGATGTTAAGGTGCTTTTTTCTTCAGTAAGGAAAAAACAAAAAGGGTACCAAAATGTCTAGTAAAGGTAAAGTTGGTCAGTTCATAGTATTGAACTGGGAATACTGTTTTTAAACTATTATCTAGCTTGGGAGAGAGGAAAGTTAAAAATAATAGATATTGCRGGTCTAAAATTTTCAACACAACATCAAACCTTCTGATACTCATTTGTGCTGTCTGGACACGAGTTTTCTGTGGGTGGGGAAAAAARAAAAARATAGAATTGCACACAGCCCCAGGACYGTGGCATATGTGAAACTTGCAAAAGCTGAAAACAGTAAAAGTACTATTTATAAACAGCTAGAAGCAGTGTTAACYGCTCAAGTTATAACTCTCCTGTTACGTTCATCAGAAGAAGCCTGCAGGAATGATGTCATGCTTCTGAATTCTGTCTTCATACCACAGCATGTTTTTGCATGATGAAGTAGTCCTCAATTAAGCCTTGGAACAAACTGACTGCAGATTGCTACCTTCTGGCACCTACTCCACCAAGAAACCTCATTTCTCAAGGATRTTTACTTTAATAAATAAAAGTAAAGCAGTGGTGTTCCAGAGACAAAGAAGACCTGAACTCTGGCCTCACAGCACGGCTCATTCTGCTGCACGCTCTCATTATGTGAAATGAGGCTGGCTGCATTCTTGATTAATTTTGCTGTGCTGCATCTTACATGTGAAGACTATATTTCATTGAATAAAGAACAACAACAACAAAAAGTCTGACAAAGAAAATCACGTTGGCTTTCTTTAGGTACGTTTTAGAATAGAAATATTTAGCTCCATCACCTTGGTTGGCCATTTTAAACAAAACATATACAAATGTGCATATACTACCAAGGATACATTCAGCATTGAAAAGGGCCCTTGGTTCATCAGTTTAAAAATGCTGTGAAATGGCAGGCCAAAGATCGATCCTTTGTGTTTAACTGGGTCAAGGACTTTACCGTTAACAAAGAAAATAAAATGTGAAGGGTATAATAAAGACATAAAAAATGACAAATTACTATGATACTTACCTGAAATGGAAAATGACAGACTAACATTCTTACTGAAGGAAAAGGATGAAAAAGCAGTATAACACATGAATCATATAAGCAGGCAGTATGATGGAAAGCCTCTGTCCCTCGTTAGATGGGTATAAAATCAGAGGTGTGTGGAGTAAGAAGAAATAAATAAAGTGCTACTAGCTTCAAGCACTACCTCAGGGATTTTTTTTCCCCTGACTGCCAATGATTCAGCTTTCATAGAGTCTAAAATATATTTGCGGAAGTATCAAGTTTGGACAGTTGTTTGACTTATTTTTCATCTTGAGTGAATCTTCACCATGGGACAATATTTTCAGTTACTCAACACAAAGTTAAAAGTATTACATCATCAAGACAAACACTCACTAGATAGTAATGTCCCCAAGTGTGTAAAATGCTGGAAGCCGAACTGACTTCTTATGCTTTTTACTTTTTATATTATATGCACATTAGACTTATGGTCTGGTGTCATCCCAGTTGTAATTTACAAAAGAAATTACTTTAATGTTGCGACTGCGATTAAAAGCAAAAAAATTACTTAAAATGAATTCATAAATACAATGTTTAGTTTGAAAAAGGACAACGATCTTGGATCATTCTTTCAATTCATGTATATTGCCAAATACAAAAAAGCTGAGCACTTGTTTCAGCTAAGAATGCAGAAAAAGAATAGATAACAATTCTGGATGTTGTCTTTTTATATAAATAATAATTTATTCTAAATTTTGCYGACATTTAGTTAAAATATCTGATCATGAAACAAAGTAAGAAAATACCGATTATGCTTTGGGATGAACAAAACATTTAAATGGGCTCAGAACAATTATTTTTTCCAAATTCTTCATTTTGTAAGTGATTGGAACACTCAAGTATTCACCTCTCTAGATAGCTTCAAATTCTCCAGAYTGGTCATTGTGCCTGTGCTTCCATTCCACCCTCCCATGAAAACTCAGTAATTCCCTGGTAAACTAAGCCAGTTTATTAGTAATGGGAAGGTTGAATGGACAGGACCTGAGAACAAACAATATTAAATTTCTGCCTATCTGACGCTACAGCAACAATTTAGTCCTTCTGAGATGCATTTCAAACAGCAGAAAGATACCATTATGATCATTACTCATTTTAAAATAACTGTTCCTATTAATTCTAGCTATCAATCTTAGTTTTATGAGAAGGTACATTGTATTTTAAATAATAGTAATGAATGGTGGTAACCCTGTTTTCAGGCCAAATTCTAACACTGGCTTTGAAAACACCCCCTTGTGATTTCTCAAGGTAGTCACAGTGGTCTACCCCAGAACTCACTGCTGCATTAGAGCATTTTATATAGCTTCTTTAATATTAAAAGTCAAGATACAACACTTCACGGAGTTCTTACTTAAAGAAAAGTAAATCCTTTATCAATGGATACTCCGCATTACAGAGAAATATAAGTTAATGCCTGTAGAAAATTCAGGGATGGTATTTTTCTCCTGATAAAGAATCATTGATCTCCACTGCTACTTTGTATTACATAGATTTTCTTATTAAATTATACTTTTATGTTCTTCAAAATATTTGAAGACTCGCCATCCAATTGGCAAACACTGGCAAGTTTATCTTGTTCTGTCACAGTGGATAATGGTGAGAGGATTTTTTTAATCTTTTACTCTGCAAAGGGTACATAATCCCTGCTAATGTGAAATACACTACATTATGTCACCAGAACTTAGATTATTAGTCAGACAGTATTTAGCATAGCTTTTATATATATATATATATATATACACACTACTTCCTCTTCTTTGTCTGCATTTCTGCTTCTACACTTAGTAACATCAAGTATAAGTGAAAACATGATTTTGACAGATTGAGTAGCAGTTACAAGAAGCCAGTGAGTCATCAGCAGAATAAATTTGAGGGGAAGAGAAGAGGGAAAGATACCAACAAAATTCTTACAAGTTAAAAAACAGTTGCCACAAGAACATGCACCTCTCCCAAAGAAACACACAGTACAATGCCAAAAAGCCACAGATGCACTCTGCAGGTACAGATGAAGTCTGACACTCAAGAGCATGAGGGCATTTCTGAATCTRTGACTCCAACACTTCTACCTTGTAGCACATTTCCACATTCTGGTGTACGATCTCACTCCTTTCAGGAGTTGTAAAAAGTCTCTAAATAGAATCAATTGGCAGAAACTAAAAAACTGTTGGGGCACAGGGGACTGAATCCCAAGTGAGTTATAGACTTCCTAAGACAGCTTGTACAGCYGTGAAGGTCCAAATCCAACTGCACCTAACTTCAGATCTCTGCCAGGACTATCATGCAGCCCAGGGCCCCCCTCATCATCCGAAAAGAGAAACAGGAGCTCCCAGAAGATGACTCAAACCACTGGATTTAAAGACAGAGATTACAGCCGTTATACAGTTAAAGTAGTTGCCTTGGCTTGTAGATACATCTACAATTTATAATTCATTTTAAAGGGGTTCTCAAGTACCTGGTACTTACACTAGTAAGTTTTTAGACATTGGGCATCACGTCACATTCCAGAGTTCTCGTAAAACACAGATGTTCCGGAAGAATAGGAAAAAATTGCTTRCTTCAGAGTGGGGATTCACAGCATCCCAAAATGTGTATGAAGAGGTGGACAGAACACACTTCAGAAGGGTTTAAGATGACTTAAAACAAAACAAAACAAAACTATTCCTTCTCTAGCTCAAACACTCTTTCCAGGGCAGCTGCGGAATGCCTCCTTCTACTGGAAATGTCCTGAATCCTCTTGGAAAATGCATCAACTAGGTCTTTCATTATTAAAGTAAGGAAAAATCAGTCTTTTTTTTTTTTTCTTTTAATGCATCTGAAACAGAGTATAGTAAGAGTAGCTGCCCTCCAGTATTTAGTAACTCAGTGGTTGCAATAGTTTACTAATATGAGGTGATGGAAGTTTTGTCTTCCATTTCTTGGAAGGGATTTAAATACCCATTTCCTGCTTTCCAAGAGAGTTCCCCTATTGCCAGAGTAGGCTGTGCTGTTTGGGAAAAAGGATGGCAAGGTGTCTCTCAASTTTCTTACTGAAGCTGTTCCACATTCTGTGAAATAATTAAATTTATTTGAAGGGACAGAGGGAGAGATAACAGAGTTAGAACAAAAAATAATACGACTCTTTAACCTAATGGATAGACAACTATCTTGGGACACTAGAACTGCAGACTGTGGTCTCTGCTCTTACATAAACAGTTATTGGAGCATGTCACATTTCAGCCAGCAAAATCACCAGGACAGCAGGACATTTTATTAGGGAGGGAAAAAAAAAAAAGTTTAATCTATCAAAGTGGAACATCTGGTCACCTTTGCTTGTATTTTCTGATGCTGGATTAAAAACATTGCATATTTAATGTGCATGCATTTAAACTGTAATCTAATTAAGTGTTAAAAGTATTCTGGTGCCTCTTAGTCACGATGCCAAAACTTCACTTCTGTCTGCAGTAGGAAGCTCCTGTTTTTACTGATACTGTGTTGATGTACCAAGCTTTGTTTTACCAATGTCCCATCATCCTACAGTAAAGCAGCAGGGGGGTACTAATCTTCTGCACCAGCACTTCAGTTTTCTCATTATGAAAACTGGCTTCATCTTCCTGGCTTAAGACAAGCCCTGATCAGTGTCGCTCAGACCTTGGGGGCCACTGAACAGGAGCAGCATCAGCAGAAGAAGTGCCAACCGTGACAGCAGATATTTTAGCAACAGCTGTCTGGTTTTGCATGCTCCTCCTGGACATGAGTCTGAATGCTCCTGCTTAGCCAGCTCGTGGTGTTTGTCCCCACTACGCATTAGAGAGCCAAGGCAGAGTACGATGCTCTTTAAAATGAAGCAACAAGCACTGTCATCTCATAACAGCTCAGCAGATTGTTAGCATCTTTATACATTCTCTAAATCACTCAAAGAGTAATCAGAGAGTAATGATACGAGAGTAATGACATAGGTATGCAATCATAAACCCAAATCATCTTAAAATCATGCTTTGCATTTGTATGGAGGCTTTTACCCAGTGCAYTTCACTATTTCTAAGTTTCATACCACACGTGAGAGGTGGATGAATTATATTAGCATCATTTTAGCAATGAGAAAACTGAAGCAGAGAAGTTCATCATTTATGCAACATCGCCGAGCAAGTGAATGGCACAATGGGAAACAGCAGTCAAGTCTCTTAAGTTTCAGCTTCATGCTCTAACCATTGGTCCAGTCAAGTGAATGAAAGGATCATTTATTCCTGAAGTACAGTTTCYGCTTCAATATTCACATGCAGCTGCTGTGTAGAGAAGAAAATAAAAAAAACATAGCAATTTCTATTGAATTTCTTAGTTTGTACATATTTAGGAAGGCATAGGGTTTTCTCCATGGCAGCCCATGTGTAACTATGCATAACAATCATGAGACTTCAGGAAACCAGCCAACAAGTTAGATAACTGTCTGATTCTCCTTGTATCTCCTGGATCTGCAAAATAGGATAGTAATTGTCATGAATAATCAGCATTAGGCTTTGGAATCAAAACTTGAAAACAGAAGATGCATGAGTACAGCAGTATATAACCATTCTAATAATAAAAAAAGCATAATAATTAAAATATTTATCCTGTAATGGCTACTGGTTTTACCTATCTTTTGCGGTTTTTAAGGCTCTGGTCTTGTTCAGTAAGACCAGAGGAAATTCTTATAGAGTCACAATTTACTCATTTTGGCAAGGCTTCAAGTTTCAACTTTGTCCATTATTCACATACAGCAGAAGTATTCATAACAAACAATTTTGCCTCTCAGAAAAATGTTGCTTCTTTTCCTGTACAAAATCCTTTGATTTTCAAAACTCTAGGGATAACAGCTTTTAYGTTCTGCAGAAATACAGTATAACGGTTTGAGGTCTAAAAATTGGAATAATTTCTCTAATAAAATTCCCTACAATTTCTTAGAGGTAAAATGTAATTACCTAACTTGGAATTTATCCAGGGTCTAATATTAACACTCTCCTGTTGAGCAAATGTCAGGAGCAATGGTTCAGAATGTCAKTTTTATGTCCCCTTTCAAGTACATAACCCCAATAAATAACAATAATCAACTTAATATCACAGATTATTGAATATCTTCTGTGCAATACAGATTCTTTCAAATGGGCACCTTTGACCTTCCCTGGGTTTACTTTCCTGGATGGATTCTCTTAAGACATTGTCTGACAGACAAAGAGCCAGATGAAGATTCATCATTCAATATACTCAATGATATTCCCTTATAGTACCAGTAATGTACTCATCATAAACTTTATCATGAAGCTCAGAGGTGCTCCAGGAAGAGTGCTGACCTAGAAATGCTCTTTCAACTTTTAGAAAAATAGTTAGAAATAAGAATATTCAAGCTAGAAGGAGACACGGCAACAAATGTCTAGTGTTACAAGTTGATGGAAAACAGGGAACTGAGGGACTTGCAGGAATGTTCTCCTTTATACTCTCTCAGGCAAATAATGTTTAATGTGACTGTCATGCAGTGTTGGAAGACTTTTTTTTCTTTTTTTAATTTGTGCAAGTTTACTTTCCCATAACCACTAATCACACATACACAGAAAAAGGGAGCAATACTTTGTAGATGACAGCCAAACTTCTGCCTCCCCGTTCCAGGTTAGCTGTGTTATGTTTTCAACACAACAAAAAATAAAGACACTTGAATCATCCTTTGATCCCCTGAACAAATATCTAATGACACTCCCCTGACCAAAATCAGTTATGACAAATATACAACCTCTGAGGAGAGCAAGGGGAGAAAAAAACTACATGTCTTCTCATTTGGGTGAATGCTAAATGTAAATTCTTAGAAATACTGTGGGTCTAGAGGCCTCGAGAATTTCATAGAAAAAACAAACATGGCATGAAATGAAACTGCTTGTTCAAATCAAAAAAGCAATCTCAAATGTGTATCACTTTCAAAAGTATCTTTAAATTCTGTTTATATTAACAGAAGTTTATAATTAAGACCTCTGCTGTCTTGAATGTACAGAACACAAAACAAAGTCCTTGGAGAAGCAGATTACAGATCTACACAAAGATTCACATGGCATGCTCTTTGAACTGGCAATTTTGAAATTTTTGTTTGCTTCCTTCCTGCTTAAGAAATATAGTCAAAAAAAAAAAAAAAAAAAAAAAAAAAAAAAAGATGTAATACTGTATTTTCTTGGCAGCCAACCCCAGATGGGGTTGTAAGTGAAATCACTCTGATATCACGGTATCTGTAATCAACAGCTCACAAACAATGCTTTAGCTGTAATAGTTATATTAAGTGCTTCTCAAAACAGACTGAGCAACAACCATAGGGTTTTTAAGTCTGTCTCATGATAATTCCTTAACTAAAAATATAGCTCCATTCTGCTTCTGAATACTCTTTAATTACAAGATTTCAGAAACCACCCACTAGATAGAGCTCCCTGGGATCACTCAGGAACACTGGCATCAGTTTTTTTCATCTTCCAGATCACTAACAGGATTTCCTTATGCTGTCTCGAGTTTATCTGAGGGGTTCTTCCAAATTTTAAACTTGTCTCATCTTATTATCATGGCTGAAATGATACCACTGCAGAGAGACTAAACAGAAAAAAGATTCTTTCCTCAGTAGAATCTTAAAGCTTTACTCCTTTACATCCACCATGATAGAATTCCTTACAAGTCACGGTGACACCATGTATCAGTTAAGGTAATCTCCTTTTCTGAAGCCTTGACAAATAAAAGTAGCCCTCCACATATGTATCCAGTGCTACGAAAATGATTTTCTTGTAGTATGTCTTTACAACCCGTCCAATTACCACCTATTTTATATCCAAGGTACCACTCCCCAGCAGCCACTTTCTAAACCCAATAGTAGTATTCTTATACTGCACTGGAAACAGCTTCCTCTATATAATGGCAAACCTTTGCCATCATGTACAAGAAAATCGAAGATAATAATTAGACTGCTGCTATGGTCAGAATACAGAGAGAATTATTAATATGTGAACAATAATTTCTTTCATCTTTTTCTAACTGCTTTTTCCCCAAAAAGCAAAGAGTTCCCTAGTCTTCTCAATGTACTTGCAAAACATTATGCCTCACTGGATCAAACTATGACCTTATTTTTCCTTYCTGAAATGCGAATATTAACAGCAGAAATAATTAAATTAAAAAAAGGGCTAATTTTGTGATATTATAAAACTTGCTGTTATGTATGCCAGAGCTGCTTACAGAGCGATTTCTCTCCGCCCCTCCCTGTTTTCTTTGATGTTCCTACCCGGTGGCTGTTGCTGTGTAGCTCACGATCAGGATCAGCGCAGCCAGAGGCTGACGTGGAGTTACGGCAGAGGCAACGCGCCGTGCACACGACCCAAAGGAGCGACGCGCGGTTGGCTGTAGAAGGAATCTAGATCAGGGAAGGGAAAGCATTCGGAAAACCTGGGACAGCTGGCAGATGGGAAGCAGGGGTGAGATGTGATATTTCTTCTGACTCAATGACTGTATGAGCATCAATTTCTCACACACACACGTTCAATGGGAAGTAAAACTTAAACAGAATATAGTCAAACTTGGAATAGTTGGTTCAGGCTGGAATTTGGGTTTGCAATATAAACTGACATGGTTTCCTTTCTGAACAAAAGGTAACAACACATGTTTCAGAAGAGAATAATATCACAGTATTACTGTTATCAAATAAATTAATTTCTGAAAGTCAACAGAGCCAAAAGAGAGAGAGGGAAAAAAAAAAAAAAAATAGAGCAGGTATTTTTTTTACAAGGTAAGTTTTCTTATTCTTCTCACGTCCAAGTAAGAATGAGAAAATTTGACTACTTTGGTTTCCTTGTGATTATGTATATTTAAAGAAACAGAACACAATTTAATTATGYATGTGAATACTTGAAACATATAATTACTACCCAAGAGGCACACTCTATTTGGGTTTGTTGGAATGCCAGTGGGCTTTTATTAGCTCAGCCCATCATTCTGTTGTGAAATGGCAAAGAAAAGTGGAAAATATGTTTTCCTTCTCTAGGGATCATTTCTGCTCCTTTTTCTCTTTATTTTATCAGACTTCTTGCTGCTGGGGGGTTCTTGAAGGCCTATTATTAAAACACCCTGCRGTCCTAGGGGAAGAGGAGCAAGCTGGTGCTGCAGATGGGAACAGTGTGAATGGAATAAACTGTAAGAAAGAATTCCAATAACTGCAGTTAACCATATGCATTGCTCTCTTTTCCTTCCAAAGCTGAGATAGAATTTTCATCTTTCAGCATTCATTCTTCATGAGTACCAGGTTCACTCGTAACACTATCCAAACACTAAAAACAGGAGAGATACAAGGGACATTTACTAACCTACCAAGCACTATTTTAACCTATAGGTTGAGCTTATAAAAAAATCACCTGAAAGCAGTTTTTACATTAATTTCATCAACATATCCAAATAAATTCTGGAAAATAAGAGACTTCTCATGGTCTTCTTTTTAATATATCTTGCAGGAATGAAAATGATGCAGGTAACACAAATAAACTTTCTGGAACTTACTTGAAATTGATAGTGTGAGTACTTATCATATTTTTATTATTTTGTTTTGATACCTGTGGTAAGGGTCCAATTTTTAATGTGTCCAAGGACTATCAATGCTCTCTGATTGAGATGATGATGTAGAACATCAGGTGAGCTGTAGAATTACAAAGTGGTCAAAAGACCTCACTCAGTTGAGTCAAATTACAAAATAGAAGTGTTTTAGAAGGAACAAAGATATTTCCTGTATTTCAAAAAAAGTAGGAGCAGTATCAGAAAATAAAAGCTTATTTTATAATGACTGAATGATTTCTGTACTCATCAGCTGTACACTTGCTAGCAACATAGTTTTGAAAACTAGGAAAGAAAGCCATAAACCWAATATAACATAATTTGAAACATGAATTGAATAGTCTCTGAAATGATAGTAGCATATTTCCTCCCCAAAAGTCCTATGAATACTTTTCAAGCATTTTCTCTAATTCCAAAAGATGTGCTGGTTTAATAAACATTAGCTTTCTCTTGGGTTATATCTCATTCCTCATTCAAACCTTTGTTCTTAACCTCACCACTGACAGTGTATTCATTTGAATCTACTTCACGAGTTCATATAGCCGGAGATTAGACTTGCTCTTTCTATTTTCCATTTTTGACTGATTTTGTTCTTATTACTTCCTTTGTTGAGCTTGGCAGCTAGTTTGTTTAGTCTAACTAGGCTTTGTGCCAAGAGGCTGTACCCAAAACACATTCACTGCCATCAGCTAAAATCTGCTGTATCCCTGTAATGGAGTTGGAAGAATTTTGTAAAAGTTTCTAAAAGAATTAGACAAATGTATGTACATGTATGCATTTAAGCACAGGATTTTTAAGGTACTATRTTATGCATCTGCAGAGGTAGTATTGCTCTTAAAGCTGTTATCATAAAGAAAAGCCTACCTGCACAAAATCAGTTGATATGATTTTTATATGATATAATTTTTATATACATATTCTCAAAGTAAGTTACTGCAAAATATCAACACAGTGGCTGCTAAAAAGTATRAGAGAGAAAACTAACAAACCTTACAAAAGCATATTCTTGTATCCCTTAGTAAGCCCAAATATGCTTTTTACACTCATCTTTCTAAATGCCTCCATTGACTCCATTAACAGTTTTGGGGAATATTTAACTAGAAGGAACAGTAAACATAGTTTTTTTAGCTGTTCTTCTAAAAACAGATTTAATGTAGGTGACCATCAGGGTTATGTGAACAATGAAGGTTACATTTCTGCAGCTGACCTAAAAGACTGGCAGAATTAAAAAAATATATATTTTAGTTTTCACCAAAATAAATCACTTTTGGGGACTTCTTTATGTTTAGGGTTTTTGTTTGTTTGTTTGTTTGTTTGTTTGTTTTTTTTTTTTTTTTTGAGAAAAATATAGGCACTGGTAAAATGATACTGTAGTGGCTATACAACTATATACTCCCAGCCCCATTGAAACCGAGGCGGGAACTACTTCTACAGCACTAGGTGCAATATTTCCTAGCCTACCCATCACACACATCCACGTACATTTTCACACACATCCGTATACACTTTATTCATAATTGTCCTTAAGTATTTAAAAATATCTTGCATGTACCTGTAAGTAAATTAATTGTTTTGCACTCCTCTGCCCCAGAGTGGCCTAAATATTTACACAATAGTTTTCTTTGATTTAATTAAAGTACATAAATAGCTGCAAAATGCTGTCACTAATATATCGCTCTGCTCCTTCCCACAAGCGGTGTCCAAGCCTGAGGCCTTCTTCGGTGCAGGAGAGCTTTTTTCTGGCTGACTGACAAGCACACTACATAAAATTGGTTCATGAGAGCCACAAATGCTGTAATCTGGCCCCACAGAGTCACATAGATTATGTTCACAGTACCTACCTGTCATTATACGGCACTAAATGTATCAGAATAAACCACTTCCATTAACTTTCTTAGATCTAAACTGGAATGGATAAAATACTCTGAAAACTTTATCATCAGATGAATGTTCTTGAAAGCTAATACTTATGTTATACCTTCACAGCACTTATCGTAAGTGCAAGACTCAGGACCTCCTCAGATTAATTTGCACCAGAACTAAATTAACTCTTGTGCTAATCTAATTCTAGCATACGTTAAAGGAAAAGCTAGATGTGAAGCTAACATTTGCTTGTGTTTTTCTTTTAAACATTATTTTAGAWAGGTTTTTTTAAGTGTCATTAGTACCTCCAAAAATATTATTTTTATATATCTTTATTTTAAGGCTGAAGAAATCCAACTATTTATAAGTGCTGAAAATAAGGTATTCATAATATAATTTATAGAGCAGTAAGAAACCTTGTTAAGGTGTAAACCCTTTATTGTCTTGCCATTCTGGAGGTTTTGACAGCAAAATTAAAAAAGGCCCACAGATACAGAAATATATTATGTTTAATTTAAATCTGAATTGATAATAAAAGCAAGCTCTCCCTTGGCAATATCTCAAAGTAATRTTGGGAGTTTGATATCATTTTAGCAAAATAATACGTGAATTATTGTTTTAGCTAAAAATGTTGCAACTACTTCCATGAAATATTTCCTTTTTCAAACGATTTGGATAGCAGTATGAGTATGGATTGCTAGTCCTGTTAAAATAGCTG
Organism: Rhea americana; assembly: GCF_003343005.1. Taxonomy (NCBI): domain Eukaryota; kingdom Metazoa; phylum Chordata; class Aves; order Rheiformes; family Rheidae; genus Rhea; species Rhea americana. Next base: position 107,828 of record NW_028185184.1, read on the forward strand.
AGGCTTTCATGCCTGTGGCTACGGATATAAACACAAGAAAAATAACACTTTTTATTAATACTTCAGTCCCTCTTCTAGCTTAGGGATACTGTAGATAGTGACTCTTTCAGGGGATTCTCTAACCTCCGTAAACTTATATGTAAAAAGACATAATATTCAGTTGAATTAAGTTTTACACTATATATTGATACACTAAGCTTTTGCTACTGTTTCTTGGGTTAATGAGTTAAAACAAGATTAATATAAGACACATAACAGCTCAAAATACATGTTCAAAATTAACACAAAAAGACTGATACAAGTTTGCTTATCGCAGAAATCACAGATCACGTGCACTTACTGTAAAACTGGTGCTGGGGGGTAAGGTGGGTTTTAATATCCATTTGACAAAAAAAAATCTGTGATTTCAAAAGCTGCTCTGTTTGTATCTCTGTGRTGAAAATAACATTTTACATAGCTTTTTCCTCTAGAAAAGAGAAATCCTTACCAATAACCGACACACTAGTGATCAAAGTATATTTTTGAAGTGATGCAGGGCCAAGTTCAAGTTTCTGCAAATTAAATGTACATTTCAAATGAATATTCTGACCACTGTGCTACTAGTGTTGCAACTATGCCTTTTCTGATTCAATAAACTATCCTAAACACAGTTTCCTAAGTCTGCCATCCCATAAAACATTTTGTTGAAAATTCACAGCAGACACTTCTAAAATAATGTAAAACTGTTCTTGAACTAACAAAGATACTCATTAGCAAAAGATGTCAGGAAGTGGAGCTTTTAACTCAAAAGGAAATTCAAACTATTTCAAAAGCTCTTTGCATTTTGATTTTAAAAAAATGAAAATAAAAATATAATTTGGAAATATTTAAATATACATAAATAAATTATTGAGAAAGATTACAACTGTAATCAAAATTGTTTATGCTAAGAGAGTATAAAAGATGAAATGAATTAAWATCTTTCATTAAAATGGAATATTTCAAAAATATAGAAATGAGATGATTCATTTGGAAATTTCAATTCATCATTTTAGTTTTAGTTAACACTTCTCYGTGATATCTTGATTTAGGAAAATGCAGTCTTATGAAAAAAGGGGGAAAAAAAAAACCTATGTCAAAATTGTTTTGACCAATTATCAAGTTATTTTCAAGATTCAGAAACATCTATGTCACCTTATAAATTATATGTGAACAATACCCCTGCTCAGGGAATATACAATGTTCAACATGAAATGCAGTGAGAGAAAGGTAAAAAGGAAACATCTATGTACTGTAATCAGACATCTACATTTTTTGATTATTATTTTGATTTTTTAAAAGTCTTTCTGTATCTGCCAGTTTAGATTTTATCCTTGCACTTTTTCCATATTAAAAYGGGCAAGATGAGGATGAGTGTTCTTTGCTGTTTCTGCTGGGTAGATTTGGTGACCTCACAAGGTAAAGAAACAAAGAAATATGTGCATGAAAATTCAAAAAGACTGATATAACTTGAAGATCAGAAGATGTGAAATAAAAAGTCAGAAGTGAAGGCAAAGGACATACGAAGTAGGAACTAGAAAACACAGATAAGAAAATCACTGCTATGTGTTGCACAACTAGTAATCAAACAAAGCAAACAATGAAAYGGTGATAAAATTATCAAAGGCCTCTGGTTATTGGTTTAACACAAAATGCTAAACAAATCTATTTTAAATATCCATTTTATCTTGCAGSATTTACAGTCTTCAATTGATTTGAATTTAATGCTACAGCTATTTTTATTTCTAATAGGTACTACAAATACTGGAAACTGTTCAGTATGCTCTCACGCCAAGACTGAAGCTTTTCATGACTACATTTCTCCTGCCTAACACAACGAAACAATTTAATCTTTAAGATGTTTATTTCTGTTTCCCTCTGTGGATAATGAGGGGAATAAAGTTTTCAGCCTCTTAATAAACAGCTTTGCTACTACTAAAATTCTCCTCCTATGCTGCAGTAGCTCTGTTGCCTCCTTGCCTCATTGTCTGAATCTTTCAGGTGAGTATATAAAACTTTCAAGAACTGCATGAAAATCCCTACAGGGGAATAAAGTTCTTTGTGCTAAAACTTTTGAAATGAACACTTAAAATGTTTCAGGCTGTTGGTCTTCTTTATCAATGCCCTAAGTATCAATCTGAATGGATTTATGTCTATTTGAATCATTACCAGTCTCAGCAGGACTGTATTTGTGAGTTAGTGGCACTGCATTATGACTACTGTCTAATAAAGAAATGGTACTCATTAAGACTGATCCAAAAATGAAATATCAGTATTTTTTTTTCTTTTGCAATTTTTGGTTACGAATAGTATGTGTGGGGAGTAACCTGCTTTTTTCTTTCTTCTCGCATTTCGTGACAGCTGTTGGTTTCACATTACCATTAAAATCTGTGTATCTATTCTTTGTTTCTTCCACTTTTGCTATAACTAAATTTCATTAACACTTTAGGAAATGTGAACATTTTCCTGCCATCTGCTAGATGTTTTTTAAAACCCATTTACTTTGATTTAGCAAATCTGGAAACAGCTGGCAAAAATGTATTTTTATTAAGTTCTTCAGATTCATATGTGCAAGATATGTGGCTTTAGAAGACTTTCTTAAGCTCTGAATCAGTTTCTATTTCTCAGCTGTACTATTTCTTTCTAAATGCTRATAAACCAGGTGGTCAGATGTTTAGTTATCATTCTGCACATTAACCAGTTTAATGTGTCTGAGCTTAGATGCTTCCAGCTGAGGATTCAAATGATATGCTTAAAAATTATAGGCATAGTTATTTAGTTTTCAGCTACTACCTTCTTATTCTTTTTAATTCTGAAGTTAGTTATGGCTATTAAGAAACCTAAAAAAGAACAYGAAAAATAGGATATAAGCACAAGATGCCTGCCAGCAGAAACTTTCAGGCAGGCTCTGGTCTGTTGGCAGCAGGAAATAGTGGGTAATAGAGACTGGTTTTATATCCTTCTTTTTAACCCCTTCTCCTTAGTTATGAATTTGAGAGTCTATAACCGCTATTCTTATTTTCCTCCTACTTGCTCCATATCTCTTCAACAGGAGGCATCCCGCAGACAGCGATACCCTTTCTTACAGTGACAAACCCAGGAGTCTGATTTTTCAGAGCTGCAGAAGACATGTCTCTGTGTGCAAATCTACTGACAGCAAAAAATAATGCTTTGAGCCACGTTCTTTGATGTGTTACATCTGTTTAGACCTGTGCCCTGCCAGCAGACTTCAAGCTGGCCTAACCATGCCAGGGAAAAATATGATGGTGTGGAAGCACATCTCCATTAGATTAATTTTTCAAACAAAACAAAACAAAATGAAATCCTCCTTTTTATGTCACTTGCCCATCWGACTGGATTTAGCTGTAGTAAAATAGCATCACTGAGATGCTTTGTATCAAGCCATACCTGGGGAGGTTCCAGATCCACAAAGACATTTCCAGTTGTCTGTTTTAGAACAGGTGATGAGGAATAAGTGACCATAGAGCAGTGCCAACATCTGAGATAGCACAGATGAGGCCTGACTCACCATTACTAAACAGTTCTCTATGCTTTCTTTAGACAGTTTATATTGTAAAATATGGCCTCTATTTTTATTTTTCCATGGCTGTACTCATAAAATATATTTTCCCTCTTTCTTAACAGCCTTAATTTGTGATCAGATTTTCAAGAGATAATTGATTTCCAGAAAAAAAATATTACTATAACTACTTTCATTTGAACAAGTGTACACAAATCTGAAATTTGTCATAATATTGTGGCAGCAGTGTGTGCATCTTCTTCGTGCTCAGTCTATTCCCATAGATTCTTTTCTTATTTCCAATAGCTATCATTGGCATAAGTACTGTCAAAGACTTCCAATACACTTGGGAATCCAGACAGTACAGATAAATCTTCACTGACTTTCTGCTGATGAGGTTAGCTTCTTTGAAATAAGGGAAATACTATTTTCCAAAACAGCCTCTGAAAAATGTCACTAGACACTTGGATACATAAGGCTGACTGATTTGGGTGATGTCCCCCAATAAAAGATTGAGACACTGACTAATACCAGGCACATCAGACATTCTGAAGTATTTCTTAACAGTGTACTGATAAATAAGCACAACTTTAGCCATTGGAAAGTTTCACATAATCACTAAAGGCTCCCTTTGCTCCCCCTTGACTTGCACATTCAGATTCTAACAGAGTTTTCAGATAATAAGAATAAATTCTGTTGAAAGAATATTTGGGGTTTAACATAACCTAGGTAGTGGCGTTCTACCACTTGTGTGTTCAGATTWTGCAAACATGATTTATATGATGTGCATATCCCACTAGAGTAAGGCCTTAAGTCATTAAACAATAAGATGCAGACAGTCAACATAAATTGCTAAACATTCATGGACACATCTGTCAACTCACATCCTTATCACTTTGCGTAAGTAGTTTTGATACTCTAAGATGTAGCAATTAAAATTTCATTCATGTAAAGCTGTACGGTGTACATTTTTAATAGGCTAAGTTATGAGTGCTATAGTTTTTATTGCTATCATGTACTTGAAATGCATCTGTCATAAAAAGCTTCAAGTAACAGGCTGGCTRTATCTACCTGAATCATTTAGTTGTGCATTATTGAACATGGCTGTGTGGATTTCATTATGTCATTATCAGCAAGACAGGTAGCTTGCCACACCGAGGTGTAAGACATTGTAGTGACAGATGACGCAAAACTGGCTTGGCCAATCCCAGGGAAAAAAAAATAGTTTTACTTCTGTATGCTTTGATTCATATATGCTATATAATCTGGGATATATCTCTGTTTGTAAAGCCCAAATGTAGGAAACAGATGAATTTATGATGGATCTGCTTTAGAATACATTACAAATGGTACTTGATTACATTAACCATTTCATACTACCAGTTCTTAAACTTATACTATACTTTAAATACATTCCAGAAGCTGAAGTGAGGATAGCAGAACAGTATATGGAAAAGACATCCTCATACTGCTTAAACTAGAAAACCTGTCTGGTTCAGGTTCTCAAATTCAGGCACCGAGAAGGGCAAGGARACTGAAATAATCAGAGGCAGTCATACACCTCATGGCTTCTCCTTCAGACTCATTTCACCTCCACAGGCTGTTTTCATCCATCTGACTAAACAGGAGCAACAGGGGATGCAACAGGGGGTGCTTCCACTCTGCTCAGACTGGCGATGATGCTCCCTTCCACTGCCCCTACTCCAGCAGCCACTCCAGACTAAAGGGGAGACACATTTCTGAGGGCAAAGGTGCCTCAAGCCATCCTGGTCGGGCTTGTCTTATTAAGCTTCCGAATTTGTTTTGATTTCCTCTCCCTGGCTATCCTTCCACACCATTCAGCTGGCAGCTGGACCCACGGATGGCCCAGACCACTGGGCAGAGCAGAAAAAATGGTACTAAGTTTGTGGTGGGTCTAGTATCACTGCTGTCTTGTACTGCACACTCTGCAAAACAGCAGAAGACACCAGAAAACAAAGAACAAGGTTTATGTGGCATAATAACATTTCACCAGATTTTACAGACCAAAGACAAACTTCCTTAGGAAGTAACAATGTTACCACCATCATTCTCTGCTGWTGTCACAGAGGTAAATTCTACCCAAGAACACCACTTATCTAAGTGAGATGTAGACTACATCTTGCATGTACTGGAAAACAAAGCAGCACAAATGAGCTTTGTTATGTGACTGTTGCTAACTTCACACCCTTATAGGACATCTGGGGTAAGAGACCAGAGGGTGATAGAAATGCCTCTAATTAGCCTTAGATGAGTTAGTCAAAAAGGCTCAGGCCTATATTTAATTGGCAATGCTATTTGGAGTTTCTGGCAACAACCTAAATTAGAAAGCAATAAATAGTGAAAATAGCAGCCMTGTGGATGGGCAGGAGGAGCTCAGTCTACAGCTGTCTGGGCTAAGCTCATGGTGGAGCCACCTCTGGTGGGCCATTAGGCAGGACCTGGACATGCTGTGCRGAAGAAGCCAGTGACCCATTCCCCTGGATCAGTGGTGCTGGTCTAATTTGGGCTATGGGGGTTGGGACCTTGTTTGCTGGTCTTGCTGTGGTATACCTCCAYTGATAAATGTCTTTGTCAGCCTTGATTTTAACTTTATTTACTTCCTTTGACCAGAAATGCTAATGTTTTACATGATGTCTTTTACCTACAGTTGTGGAACACTGCGCAGAAGGCTTCTAAAATATAAGCAGCTTGACAGAAGAGAAAGTGATAAAATAACAATTCTGGCAATGTATGCTGTCAGGAGTTGCAGGGGAGAAAAAATAAGAAATGACTACAGGAGAAGAATATAGGTCTCTCACAGAGGTGTTCATAGCAATTTTAAATATAATCACATTGTCAAGATTGCTTGAAATAGACAACAGATAATATCTGCAATCTTCCTAAAGACTGTTAACAACTGTAAACCAAAATATTTTTAAGCATGACCAATCCCAGTTTTATAGTAATAATGAGCACAGAAGGCTCTAGAACTGCTCAGTACTTTTCATCTTTACCAAAACATACTACACGCTTAATTGCAAATCCCTCTGAAAGTGAGAGCTGTCTACCTTATCATCAATTGTTACAAATCACGTTTCCTAAATGCTAGAAACAAACAGACCACCTAACCAAATTAAATCCTGTGATCCCAACATCTGACTCTCCATGGAGTAACATGTCTCCAAGGACATATTGCCTTGAAGTTTCTACCTCCATGTCCAACACAAGCTACACAGCGCTTTCACTCAAATGAGGTATATGGTGTTCCTGCGGCTATGTATGCATTTCTTTCCTTTGATGAGAGTCATCRGACAGAGGAGCTTATCCCATTCCCCAAGCTGAATTGTGAGTGTCCTGTTGGGCTTACGAGGCATCTCTGGTTAATCCCTCAGTGCTACTGAACACACCCAGGCCATACTCCAAGGGAGCAAAGGCTGTAACAATATTCRTATCCTGACTCCTGGGAACTCCAGGAGCCAGAAGGCAGAAGCTTTCTATAAAGCTGTCCAAGAGAACAAATGTAGGGCCTTGGAGAATAATTAAGTGAATAACTACCTCTGTTTGACATCCCTCACCAAAGAACATATTATGTCCTATCAATTCAAAACATATAATTAAAAAAAGCACATTCCCCCCTCCTATGCTCCCGAAATAGAGTAATCCAACGACCATCATTTTAAATTGCTGGCTCTATTAGCTGGCACAGACGTCAAATATTCAGTTGGGAGCCTGTCTGAGCAGAAATGTTTTGAGCTGCGCTCCAGAAGTCAACAAACGTAAGAAAAAAATAACACTTCATAACTACTATATTCATGATTATGAATAATTCTCTAAGTTATTTATAGAAGACAGCATATCAAACCATCTTTTACTCCATGTTTTTATGCTTCCAACTAAAAATAAAGGACAAATACAGCATTTAGCTGAATCTTTTCAGCCTCAGAGAGATCTAATATGAATCATTTATAGGTTATGCATAAAATGCTACCAAACTGAAGGCTTTCACTTTAACTTTGTGGACTTAACATCTACTGAGACAGATCTTTACACATTGATATTTATCCTGCATTATCTATTTAAAACATACTCGGAGTATAATGGCTGCACATACCAAATACACAGTATCAGTCTCAAATTAATTTCTTTACTGTTGCTGCCCAAGATTATGCATGGATACTTAGGTACTTACGTACTTATATTAGTCTCACTCTTGATAATGGATAAGCAGAATGAGGAGAACRTTTAATGTAACATTGATCTACCTTTTCTTTTTGTGCATGAAAAAAATAAATAGGTAAACATCATATAGCATAAGATTAAGCCTACTCCTTCTACCTGCAGTCTGACTCACTGACTACACAGTATCCTGAAAAGAGGGAAAGGAAGAAATCTTGGAGAAATATGTCTCCATAAGGCCCTCCTTGAAATTCCCTAAGCTCCTGATGGGAAGATCTAGGGCATCAGATAGACATCCGCAGCTCCCAAATGTCAGGATCAAGAAGTACGAGTGATTTTGACTGACAAAGCACTTATGAAAATGTGCCATTTCAAACTAACAAGTTTTCAGAATTCTCCCCATTTTGATCCCTTTACTGCTAAACAAAGTGATTTGTTTTCTTTACCCTATACTGTCTCCCATGTCAAGGGTTTTACCTTTCAACTAAGCATCAATTATTATCTGATACATATTTTGTCATAATTTCATGTGCCAAGGAACACTTGTAATCTTCTTAAAATAAACATTTGTAAGATAGTAATAAACACAGAATTTTTCAGGGTCACAATTTCAAATATCTCTGACAACAGTACACACATAAAATTGTAAAATTTATTAAAAATATATAAACAATAATTTATATAGTAAAGAACCAAGAGGTCCTCTGATCCAGAAAACCGGGAGACCATATCTTCAGGGACAGGAGAAGAGGAGTAGCCTGTGAAGAGGGTTTTGTGGGTTTCTAGATAAAGCCTAAGCCAAACTCTTTAACAATATACTCATTCACTTTCATAAAAATAACAGATATATTCAAAGAAAATAGAGAATTCCATCCACTCTGTGTATCTGGTGWAACAGGGAACCTGGAGTTTTAGACTGGATCAGGCACTTTTGGTAGGTTCAAGCAGAAAGTAAAACACTGTGGTGACTAAAAGGACTAAATCTCATTCTTTCTTTGTTCCCTCCTCAGCATTGTCCTTCGCAGATACACAAAAACAACCATTTTAGACAGAACTGGATAAACTTAGCCTGTTTCCTGAACTAGTAAGTGCATGTGTTAAAAACAGACATAAATAAGAGTATTTGCTGTTTTGTTTTTTGATAATTTTTAGATCTTCTTATGCTTTTTGCAAGATGGGATGTGTTTTCCCCATACAGCTGTTATTAAAGAACTTATTCTGAATTCTGTGGTTTTATTTTTGCTTTTCYTGCTTCACGTAGTGACATATAATAGCACTGGAAATTTATGGATTAAGTGTCTTCTTAAAGTTAAGTACAGTATTCATTTCCCACAAATGTTAAAATGCAAAAGCTGTTTAACTTACCAAATCATGTCTAATGTTCATTACCATGATCAAGTAGAAGAATTATAAAATTATACTTAGCCATCAAAATAATAYTTCAGGTATATTTTCGCTCTCACTGTACTGTAAGGCACATAATTGCATGCTCAGTATTGAGAGGTGAGTTGTAGGGACATCTTTTCAAGGGTGATTAACATTATGTTTGCAAATTATTATTTCCTCCTATTAGAATAGCATATAAGGAATAAATTCCTTATATATATATATAATAGGATCAAGATTATATCAGGCTAGGAACTGCACAGACAAGCAGTAAAAAGACAAAGAGGAGGTAAGACTAAATGGTCTGTAGTACATGACAGAGCAGATTGTTGCTAGATGCAGTTTAAAATTCAGTTAATTCCAGTTAACCTCCAGAACCACTGGGACACCTCAGCTTAATTTCTACAAAACAAAAACATTTCAACCATACAGTATCCTACTAAAAAGTGTTAACTAAGCATCAGCCTCACAGTCCCTTTGCACAGCTTCCAATGGCATGGCATCTCTGTACCTACTAATTGATGGCAATGCATCAGACAAATTTCTGCATTTAGGGTGTTCTTTCAGGCAGTGTCAACATACAACCAAAATGTTAAATGTGGAATACTTCAGTGGAATAGGTTACCTGGACTTTCTGTAGGTCATAACAAGTCTGACTGATCCTCCTCTGAGGAAAGATGCTCATCCCTGACAGAAATACGGATATATGGAGGACTGAGATTCCAAGCTGTTACCTCTTCTTTCTGTCTGACAGGATGCAAAACCTGTGTTTTTAAATCTGGAGGCTACKCACATAGCTGAATGAGATGCTTTTTATTATCAACAGCAAGAGAGGAAAGATTATGTAGAATATATCCCTACAGCAAATTACTGACTTCAGGCTAACCACACTGATTATGTTTGCAAGTAATCAGACTGCAGCATCTAAGGAAGTTAAGGCCTCCAGTAAGACACAGTAACTGTGTCTTTTTTGACTGATTAAATTGTCTATTTGTGCAGTACTTACAACAACACCCAAACACCTAGTCAGTTACCACATCTCACTTAAGACTAATCGCTTCAAGTAGAAAGGTTGACGTGCTAAGTTAAATGTTGCTCACATCCCAATGTATTTCACATTATGCCACAACCAAAATAAAGCACTGAGACCTTCTCATCATTCATTATTACACCACACTATATARAAAAGAGACTTATATCCAGTAAGCTCAGTAGCTCACAATACTTTCAAATGAGAACAAGAAATGCAAATGTTCAAAATCAAATATGTTTGCAACAAACTATTCACAAAATAGTACTTGTTTACTATATTCTTCTAATTTCAATTGACAAAGAAATTAAAATGTTTTGCTTGCAGAAACAAAAGGAATTAAATATTTGAAATCTTTATTCAATTACATATCCAAATACAATCCAGATGTCTCTGCACATACTGTCTGCATATGTCGAATAGCTTGTTTGTTCCTTTTATTTTCTTACTAAATAATGAGAAATGTTGCTTTCCTGTACTTAAATTTTTCTTCTGGCAAATAGCATTGAATATTCTAAGCAAAATTTGATATACAGCTTACTAACCTACCAAGTATTTCTTAGAAAGGATCCATTTTTCTTGCCTGGCATTACTGACAGGAGATTTACCTTAGAATCTCTACTTTCATAGTTTTATCTGGAACAGATAATACATTGTGTTCCACTTCTGTTCTCCTGGGGAAAAAACAAAACAAAACAGAACAAAAAAACAGTGGCACAGGCAATAAAATCTGTAAAATTCAACGGACAGTTCCACGATTTCAGTATTATTTTTCTACAGTACTCTATTCAATTGATGGCTTTAATCAAATACCCAATGAAGCAATTATAACATACATTTCAAATTACTCTGAAAACAAAGATTAGCCTTTACATCAATAATTTACATCAAATATTACACCTGCACACAAATATGCTTTGCCAATAGCTGTGTTACCGTACCTGTTAAAAAATTTTTAGACCTCTATAAAGCCAGCATAAAGCATGACTAGATAAGAAGTGTAAACATAGCTTTTGGAGAACCAATGATTATGGAGTAAGTGGTTCGGGCCAAAAAAGTATGATATTTACTGTTTCCGACAATTTAAAAGTATTGGAAAATGCAATAAAAAAAATTCTGCTTGAATTGATTTGAGTGGTAAAATAATTTTATGTCACTGTAAAGTTCATAAAGTGTTAGGTTTGTTCATTTAATCTAAAAATTTGGAAACATTAAAAATATATATGCTGTCATGTGGGAAAAAATGTTAACTTTTTCTGTATTTATGACTTCAAAAAATACACTGCAGTAAAACTTCATTTTAATGTAATTTCTCAAAGAAGGCAGCTGGTGCAAAATACATAGTTTTGCTCATGTTAACAACCTTGTATGAAAGAGAACTTTCAACAACGAGACTCTTCCATTCTGGAACTTAAAATATACCACAGAATATGCACATTGCGATTCCTATGAAAATATGGCTTAAAGTGTTTAAATTAAAAGTTTCTGAGAAAAGAATTACATCTACACACACTTTATGCAGTCTTGCTGTTTCTTCATTAAACTCTAGTGTTTCCACGTGGACTGAGCAGGCTCTGCCCCAGGTTACAGCCAGAGCTCACGCTGCAATTAATGCCCTGTAATGCTGGTGGTAGATTAACACCCTGACAGCATTAATGAAAAATGGTATCTGACTTAGACAACAGAAGAAAATCAGTGTAGAAGGAGAAGTAAGAATCAGAGCCCAAGTCTGCTGAGAACAGAGGAAGTCAGCCAATCAAATTGTTCTTCTCTGAAATATGTCCTAATATATCTTAAAAGTGAAATAAACAAAAGGATGTAGTCTCTTTGCACATTTGAAACCAATACTTAAGCTTTGATTTTTTAAGAATTTTAGCAGCCCATATAATGCYACTGGGACAGAAAGTAGTCCAGACCTGGCTGTCAAGAATGAACATCTCCTTATCATTTCCTAGTAAAATAGAAGTCAGTTAGGCAAAAAATTCCTGATATTGTTTCTCAACTACATTCTCATTTCAAMTACTGAATGCTTTCATCTTTTCTCTAGTATTCTTTAAAGTCAGTTTTACCTCTGAAAATACTGGTTATGTATATGTTATTTCAAAGTATCACCAAAATGTTTCAGTTTGACATTTTAAAATGTAAATATTTTTCAGCTTTCACATTCCTTTTTTTTTCAAACTGAATCTGCAAGTTGTTCCATGAATCGTCACAAATAACTATTTGAACAACCGCACTGATAGTTGAAAGATCCCTGCTACTCTTCACAGTGTTGAGTATACAAAGTATAGTTGTATTTTTGTGTAGATATTTCTCTCCTTTTGAGAGCCCCTTCATTCAGAAAAGCTTCCATTCAAACTTAGGAGAGATTCAAGGTCTCTATGCTTTTATGGTAAACTACATCAATGATAGCATACACCAACATGTCACAAGTTTCTCTGTGTCATCCTYCACAGGTTTCAAACAGCAATGCAGACCTCAACTTCAAACTCACTGTCTCTACCTTAACGTCACAGGAGAATAAATTCCCAATTGCMTGGAACGTGTGACAGTCAGAGGTGCCGACCACTTGGTGTAAGTATATGAGGTCAGCATTAATACTCTGCATTATTTTTGAATCTCTCTTGAAAATCAGTTTCTGCACTGTTCTCTACTAAGTTATTTATGTCTGCAAGCAAAAGATGATTTGAAGATAAAATCTCCATAGAAACTGGTGATGGACAAGACCTAAGAGAGGCCAAAAGGATTMTCAACCCAATCTCTTCCTTGAAGATAAATTTAAAAATTCCCATTTGACAGAATTAAGGAGGGGGAAAAAAGAAACCATCAGCTGTAACTGTGTTCATTGTATTAATAATAGTTTTACATCTAAAAATAAAGGAATATTTTCCTAAAGGACTTCACACAAAGAAACAATAAAACATACTAATCTGGAGTAAAAGCTATTGAATTTAATTCCTAGATGAATACAGGATAAGTTTCTGTGACAAAGTACAAATCATTTCTTGTTTTTTAGACATCATTTCATTCATTATATGCATRCATAAGCACAAATAAAATAAATGTTCACTTACTATGATTAACTCAGACCATCATTTACATGCTGTCACATGGATTTAACATTACTGTTATGACTCTATGTCAGAAATCTAAGTGATATCTTCTTTTTCAGAATTCCTGCAGAATYCTATTCCCTCCCTCTGCAAAAATCTGCTTATCCTTCTTCATTGCTATAGAATCAGGTCATGGTGCCATGGTTACTGCTACTAGATCTTCACTATAAACTGGTTTTGATGATTTGCTGGCACACTAGGCCACTTGTGTTAGAACAGCATGAAGATGCTATTTGTTGATTCCCTGGTGYTGTCCTAGTGCTGCAGAAGGACTAACAGTACCAGATAAATTCTGCCACTGCAAAAATAGCACATGCTTAACCCAGGTGATCCAGTTTATGTGGAACCAGCATTCAGAGCATGTGGCCTCAGGATTTTTGTAAACACGGAACTCAGAGGCTCGGAGGCTTACAACAAGATTTAATGTACTGGTGAATAACAAATATACCTGGCTCCTCCAGAAAGCAGCTGAATAGTTGCTTTTTCACTCATAAGTATACTCTGTTCCTAAAATCCTCAGTTAGTGCCAACAAAATTAGTAGTACTTACTTCCGCAATAGTTTCTTTTCAAACAACTGTTTTATCATTCCTCTGCAAGCTTCAGTGTTCCCTTCAAAAACAAGTAAAYAAGCATTAAAATATCCTTATTTCATAGCTGGCTAATCTAAAGTCATATAGCAATGACAGCCAGAAAAGGAATCCAACTCATATCTGATACAGACACTGCTTAAAACTTTGTCAGTTTGCAGTTATCCATCTCCATCTTCCATTTATCACCTAGTCATTTACCTGATGATGTAGAGTAACTAGAAAGCCCATAGRATAATTCAAGTTGGAAGGGACACCGGGAGGGGTCTAGACTGGCTGCCTACTCAAAAYAKGTCAGCTATGGGATTGAASAGGTTGTTTAGGGCTTTAGCTATTCCAGCCTTGAAAATGTCAGAGGATGGAGACTGCACACCTCTCCAGGCAGCCTGTTCTATTGCTTTACTGTACTCAGGGCGAAAAAGTGTTTCTTTATATCCAGTTGGAACTGGTCATTGCATTGCAGAATTGCTGAGGATGGAAAGGGATCCTTGGAGATCTAGCCCAACACCCTACTCAGACAGKGTAAACTACAGCAACCTCTCTGGGCAACCTCTTCCAATGTTTGGCTACTCTCACAGCAAAACATTTTTTTTTCTTATGTTTAAATAGAACTTCTTGTATTTCAGCTTGCCCTGTCACTGAGCACCACTGAGAAGAGTCTGATTCCATTTTATTTAACCTCAGGTATTTAGACACATTGATAGGATCCTCCCACTCTGAACCTTGTTTTCTGCAGGCTCAACAATCCCAGTTTCTCAGCCTCTTCTCATATGACAGCTTAATCATCTTGATGAAGATGTTAAATAAGTCAAGTCCCAAAACAGATCTCTGTGGTGCTGTGATTAGTGATCTCTCTGTAGTGTATGACCCATTAATCACTATCCCCTGAGCCCAGTCAGCCAACCACTTCTGTTGTTGCCGTTGGTTTTTTAACCTATCTGGTTGTCCATCTATTCAAGCCCTATCATCATAACTTGGAGTATTTTGAAGACAGCTTCAGAATATTTCTAAATTTTTCCTTCAGCTTGTCSTTGCTTTCATCTCCTGTATTGCTGCTTTTTGGCTTTGGAGCTCCATCACAAAACCCCTGTTTAGCCTAGCTTAGCCAGTCTCCTGCTATGTCTGCTTGTCTTCCTGAGTACTGGAATGGACATCCCTGTGCTTGAAGGTACTGCCCTTAAAGCCCTGCCCACTTCCCTTAGCTCCTTTACCCTTCAGAGTTGCTCCCCGTGGGATCTCATCGATTCAATTCCCTGAACAAGCTGCAGTCTGCTTGCCTGAGATTGAGCATCTGTACTCACCTACACTCCTTTCTCACTTCCCTTGTGGTCTTTACTCCACTGCTTCACAGTCACTACAGCCAAAGCTGTCATTCATTGCCACATCCCCAAAACAGCTTCTTTTTTCCAGTGAACATTATGATCATCCTTGATTGGCATAACCAGTACCTGTACCAAGAGGCCATCTCTGACCTCCCAAAATCTCCTTGACTGCTTGCATCCTGCTGTTSTTCTAGCAGATGTCAGGGAGGTTCAAGTCCCTCATGAGCATCAGATTCTGTGATTCTATGACTTCTTCTAGTGGTTTAAAAAAGGCTTTGCCCACTTCCTCACCCTGACCCCGTATCTGTGACATGCTCCCACAATCTTGTCACATTCACTGACCTCTCCTCAGATCCTGATCCACAAGCTGTCAACCAGACCATCATGAGCGCTCTATACATCTGACCTACTCCTTTGCACAGAGGGAAGCCTCCTCCTCATCTTCCCTGCTGTCCTCCTTGAAGAGCTGGTAGATCCAGCTGAAGATCGGTCCATCTCAGCACTCCAACTGGATGAGCCACCACATCTATTAGCTGTTCCTGGGAGCAGCCCTCTGGGCCTGGCAACCCTACAGGTCTTTCCCTCGCACCAGCTGGATGCAGCTTGACACTCCCAGATCAGGAGTCAGCTGAACACAAAAGGTTAAAGGACTCTTTGATCAGGAAAAGTTGACAGAGACCATTATAATCTACAAATTTCCTGGAAGCAAGAGCCTCTAGTAGCTATCCTTTCCCAGCRGTAGCAGCAGGCACCCCAAGGCTCCCAGAAATTCCCACATCTAGAAGCAGAGCCCAGAAACTGCTGCATAAGCTGCACAGTCTATTAGCAACTTCTGTTTGCAGCACTWCTTTGTTGAATAAACCTACAAGTAGTGATGACTAAAAGATGATCAAAAAGTTCAACTTTTCATCCAAATAGGYATCCAAATTAAAGTCTTCAGTGGAAATGCTACAATTTAAGGGTTTCAGAATTAAAGAAGTACTTTATCTTTTTATCTCCACTACATTTTAATTTTATTTCATGTCAAATATTTATATGAAAGCAATAGTTAACATCAATGATTATATCCAATAGGATTATTAGATATTTTTTCCATCRGTAAAATGCATAACAACTTTGATAAAATTGAACTTTTCAGTGTTGATCTTTTGACTGATTCTTTYATTGTTGTTTCTATTTTGTGAATATTTTAGCTATTTGGCTTGATTCTAGAAAAAARGAAACATTCAAATACTGGATTTTCCTAATGATATATTACAGAACATTGTTCATCCTAAAAAATACATAGCTTGCACTAAAGGGAAGAAAATATAGAAGTCATTTTCAGAGCCCAGAAAGTCTCTAGTAAATTAATACTAAAAAAAAGTCAATGTACATTGATAATTGCATTGCAAAAAGATAAATAAGCATGTAAAAGATATGGAATAAGTTACAGGCCCTTTCAGCAAGTGGTACCACTTTAGCTTGCAAGATAATATCTTTCATAAATAAAGAAATCTATTTTAGCTACCCATTTGGGAATGCATAGTAAGAATGCATTTTTTTTTTCATTCTGCAAAGAATATCTCCAGAAAATGGACAAACAGGGAAGGATGCAATGTCAACCCCAGGACTAAGAAAGAACATTATTTTGGAATATTTTGCTTATGTTGGACTTGTGACTTTTCAGAAGAAGATTTCGAACATTCTACCAATGGTGTTTTGAATGAAAATATACTCTTGGCCTTGTATCAAAATTTTCTGCCTTACAGTCTCGTTTGTCACCAGTCAGGTTAGCTACAGCAAACTAGAAATCTAAAC
>NW_028185184.1:124917-268389 GCF_003343005.1 Rhea americana
TTTTAAGTCCATCTTCCTAAAATTCTGCTGAAATAATTTTTCCACAATGCATATTGGCACTCCTTTTCAAGTGTTCACACTAATTGTGAAAGGTTTCAGAATGATTCTGCCTTAAGGGTTTCTTACACTATTATCATATTTTACACAAGAAGTGAAGGACAGATCTGTAATAATGCCAGCTATGGCATTAGAGTGTATGTGTGTAAAGCTTTCTTTCCCCCCTTCTTTAAGAAGGTTTTCATTTTTTTTCTGCATTTGCTGCCACAAGTCTGCATATAGTTTTTAATGCTGGGCTCTTATTTTCTCATTTTCTTCTCCTTTTAACATTTGCCAGAGGTAGTAGTCATYAGTTGTTTCAGTAAAGAGGCCTGCAAAAGCTATTCTCTCTTTTTTCTGATTCAATTTCTAAATTAATACACTTTTTACCTTATACAGGACTGGACTTAACTCCTACAGGACTTATACTTAACTCCTAAGTAATGGTTTCCTTTACAAGGCTTAGATCAGATACTTCAGCTCTTTACCTTTTGTCATGATGACATAGGCAGTGCCAAATTTTAGCAAATGTAATTTAAAAGATTTTTAACATGAGGGCTGAAGTATTCAATATCAACTGTTGATGGCTTTATGTTCAATTAAACATGTAAGTTACATTTGTTATTTGGAACAGCTTGAGACAAATTTTTTYCTCCTATTAATGCAAACATTTACTATGTATGGAAGAGTAATGCTATAGCTCTGCAATAAAAGATGCAGAATCGGACCAGTAACACATACACAAACATTATCAACTTTTACATGCTATTATAATCAGAATTTGAGTCAAATCAAACTCAATTGCACCATGCTCAAGTAAACACAAGTGGAAACATCCACTTTTTAACATGTASAGGCTTCTATACTCATAACTAAGCAAAAGCTTGACAACTAAATTAACATCAACGGGTTTTGCACATGTGCATTTTTTCTTTCTTTCTTTTTTTGTTTTTAAATCTTTATTCAATCTGTAAGAATAATTTTCCTAGTTGGAGCACATATGCAACAACTTCAATCTCTCTACTTAATGCCATAATTTATTTTTTATCTCTTCTGAAAATACTTTAGAAGGTTATCCTATAAGAATATGCTTCATTTCAAATGTCCTTTCCATATATTTATGAGATATATTCCCTGAACTACTACAAAGAGTTTCAGTCACAGCTCCCTTGGTATCAGGCACTATGTGCACACAGAACAAAATGGTGGTCCATATACCACACAATTTACCTTTTAAATGTCAGGCAAAAGAAAACAGGAGGATACAAAATGACTAGAAACTACACAGAAACAGCAAGGTAATACTGACCTGCAAGACAAGATTTGGCTGGTTTTACCACAAGCGTAAGTCATTTCACAGGTTTTTGTAGCTAGAGAAATTTTTGAAAAGACCACAACAGATTAAGGAAGAGGGATGTTTTTAAAAGCAATAAGGGGAGTTTTACTCTAATATTCTAGAGCTAGCTGAGATCTAATCCTCTTCCATCACCTTGGCACTTGAATTCGTCTGCACCTTTACTGTTCACGCATTGCACTCCTAAACTTGGGATAGCAGCTGCTGGTCGGCGTCTGGGTACATACATGCGTATGCACGTGCCAGGGGAATGGGACTGATTTTGTTTCTCCTGATCAATAATTTAATACTCTTCTGGTTTGCCCCACGGATATATTTCAGATTAAGAAGTATAAGCATCATAATTCAGCGCTTTTAAGGCCCACTTCAGTTCTCATGCAGATTACTCAAAGACATAAAGCCGTTAATAAGGGGAGATACTACTGATCTTCCTTTATCAAAGGTAGTCGCATTTTTAGCCTGTAATCTCACCTATGCTTAGGTCCTGAATTCTGCCCAGCTAGTTTTACATATGCTAGTATAAAGGTCATACTGATAGGGTGATTATGTCTTACTTACACAGTAAGTATTTTTYTGCCTCCCAAAATATTACTACAATTAAAATATAAAGAATAAGCTTTACAACTAAACTTAAATGTCAGATGTTTTATAATTACTYTTTAACTGCAGCTGCTTATTTCATTCAGAGTAATTTATGATTTTTTTTTAATATTGCACACAGGTTATTTGGAATAAAGTTTAACGCAGCTCTCTCTGTAAACCTGCCTTCATCTAAGTCTTTTATACAAATCTCTGCTTTATTTGAAATTATAACTGGGGGCAGGAGGGAGTTTGTGTTCGTTTTTAATTTGTAGTGCTAATCCCATAGGATTCCAAACTACAAAATAAATTTGTGCTGTAGTTTTTGGAGTTATAAACAGAAAGTTTAGAAAACAATCCATATCCAAACTTGTCAGTACGGACGTACAGTGCAAAATTTTGCCCAGAAATGCAGTCATCAGAAAAAGAGACAGTCTATGTTTCAAAAGTAAAAAGGCTGCCRAAACATTTTATTACAGAATTTAAGAAGAGTTCAGACTGTGTGGAGATCTGCCATGACAGTTTCTGGGAAGCTGCAGATTTGTCTAGTCAAAAGAAGTATTGTCTTGAGTTTGTTCATTTTTCCTTTCAAGCTAGCAGGTTTTGCAATGATAAAGAAAGTGGTATAAAACTTAGCAAGTTGCAAGCACAAGTAGTTTCTAATTTGCCCTGAATAAGGTATACTAAGCCCAAAGAAGAAACCTGGGCCTGAAACAGGATTCTAGCACAATTTAATGCCTTTTTACCCATTTAATTTCCTGCTCCCTCCTGTCCAAAGCAGAGAAGAAGGGKCCAAAAAACCTTTCTCCCCCCTCGTGCTGGCAGCTGCAGTATGGGCAAGAAGTTCAGAGATGCTAGGTAGGATCCTCACCCTGCTATTCACCTCAGTAAACATRTAATGAGGATCACAACACCTGTTATGAGTAGAAAAATGTCTCTTACAAGAGGAAAATTCTCAAAAGCTGTGTAAGTTGAATTTATTACAGTTCTTTGCATCTTCTGCTTGTGTCAGTGAAAAGGAATCCAGTATCTCTCCTCCTTCCTCCCTTTCTCTCTGCCTCTTACAAAATATATGTCATCACAGAGCCGAACTGTCATATCCACACCACAGAAAAGGAAACAGTCAAATCAAAATGCACACTGAACCCTTAGTAACCTACAGTGATTGAGGGTTGTATTTCAGGATTAGCTGTAACTGCCTTTTTAGTTGACTGCTGAAGTAAAGTTACAAGCAACACGGCATTTCCTTAACCCTCCAAATATCACTACTGCTATTTCTAGCTCTTCCCATTTTTATGCTAAGAGTTTTAAATGATGTTCTTCTAACACCTTCCTAATTTTCTGTTTTTTTTTTCTTTTTAATTACCTAAAGCTAAAACTAGTTTTGATCATATCCATATAGCTTATCTTCTTATAACTGTCAGATTGGAATTAACTTCCCCRTGGCTTTGCTCAGTCCATATACTACTTTGTGTCTGGGAATTTATAATCTGGTCTCCTCACCTTATTTCTTCCTTAGTTTTCAAATTTAGCTTATGAAATGGATTTAGGAATGATGTTCTCTTATCATCTGAGAACCAAAGTTGGCTTTATCATACCTCTCACTAAGTTTGCACACAAATGGCATATTTACAAGGAACAATGAACGTACATACACTTCTTAAGCACTCAAATCTCTTGCATACTAAAGGAAATAGAACACTGTGGATTTGTTTGTTTTCTAAGTGAATGAAACACCTATAAAAGTGACAGCAAATATGTAGGCCAGATTTACGTAATTTTGGCTTGAATGTCAGGCAATAATRTAATCTCTAGTGTTTAATTAAAATTAGCATTAATGCCAGTATATTCATCACTCATTTCTCATTTCCCTTAGAACCTCGTTCAAAATTTACTGAAGTCAAGGGAAAGAAATTCATTGATGTTAGCGAACTTTGGATCAGGCTCAGCCTGCTTACTTGTTTTGTCCTGTTTAACACTCAACAATGTATTTTTTTTCTTATTCAGTAGAATAAGAACAATGGATCTTTCCTTCAGAAGCTCCAATCCTGGAGCTTTTAGCTGACTCAGAACCTGACAGCATTTCTGAAACCATGGTACTATACTAGTTTCTGATGCACTGAAAGCAGACTGCATGAACAGAGGGATTTGTGCTGTAGAACACCCATTCATTTGCAAAGACTCCAGATTTTTTTTCCTTCTGTCCAAGCTGTTGCACGATGACTTTCCTGCCTCAGCTACGTTTCTCATGAGTGCCCCAAATTATCACAAGTAATTAGTGAATCTGAGTAATATGCTTGGGACACAAGTCAAGGAGGCCTTTCACAAATGCTAGGTACTCACCTGCTGAAAATCCCACACACTCCTCTTGTTTTAAAACGATTTAAAATTTGTCCACTAGAAAAACAAAAGTAATTAAATTCAATCATTTAGAATGATAAGGTACTATATATTTCTCCAAGAAACAGAATGTACATGTCTGAAATGTCATAGAGAGTAATTGCATTTCACCTTTTAACTATTTCCAAAAAATTCTAAACAAAGATTCATTAGCTGAATAAAAAGAAGGCCATGTACATATACTGCCATTAGAAATGGAAACAACCTGTATAAAGTTTTGGAAGCGTAACTCATATTTTATGGAGCGTATCATTGTATTTGGTTGTTTACGAGACACAGAATGGCATGACAAACTAGGTGTGACACAGCAAGTCAACTTTAAAATAAAACAAAACTCTTCTATTTCTGGATCTGCTGCTTTGGATTATGTCTAAATGAAACATATCCATAGGAATGGAATAATAAAATATTCAATGCATTTGAAATGTCAAGGGTTGTGGCCGTTCAGGCTAGAGTTAAACTGAGATAKAAGAAAGTTTGCCCTTCTAGCTCCCCAGCTAAAAACAGATTTTAATTCCTCATGCCTATGTATGGTGTAGAATAATCTTCAAGAAGATGAATACAGTTATAATTTTTTATGAAAACCAATTTCAAGTCATTTGTGTTCACTGATTCTTCAGTATTGAAGACTAGAAATTATCCTTAAATATATTCATCTTGTAGAATCAGTTTACATATCAACAACATATCTGTTGAGGGGCACTCAGYACTCACTACTAAAGTGGCACATCAGAGAGAAAACATCAGGTTTTTAACCAGTCAACCAGTGCTGGGTGTTTTAAATGATCTGACAAATATTGTCTCTGTTAAGTTCTTGAAATTCTTACAGAATCATTACTTAAATGAATAGTTATCCCTACCACCTAAACAAGTTGCAGTGAGAGTCCCTTCTGATATTGGAATAAGATGCAAGTTATTTGACTGAAATCAGAACCACATCATTGTAAAACTGGTGAGAAACCACAATCATGTTTTGAAAGATAAAGGTGCTTAAGTATAGGTATAGGCAAGCTCTATTATATTCCATTTAATCTGTGAATAGCACTCASGGTTAAGGATTTCTTTTCCCTGCTTCCTTGTTTTTTTGTAATACAGAAAAGCAGATCTAGGACATAACAGAAATGTATATCAGAGAACAACACTATCTTTTTATTATAAAAATGCTTCATTTCAGAACTGTTAATGAATTGTTAAAAGTAGCTGAATCTCTTCGAAGCTTACTCTTCCACACTTCCAAGGAGAATCTAATCACTGACTCTGAAAATATAAAAAGCATTTATAAAGAACATGGAAATTCTCTTTTCACAAGGATGWATGGAGACAGAAGAGGCAACAGGTACAAATTAATTTATGGGAAATTCTGTTCGGATGTAAGGGGAAAAAAAACACACTACACTGAGACACCAACTAAACATTGGGGTAGGTTGCCCAAAGTGAAGTGGTAGTGCCATATCCATTGCTAGAATTATTCAAAACTTTGCCTGACAGGCCTTTGGATAACGTAACGTCGAGCTTTCAGCAGATGACTGGACCAGATGATCTCCATCAATGCTTTCCAATCCAGGCCTTTCTGCAAGTGTAAGACAGGTAGCATTCACTATCATCTAGGTTAACTGAGTTCTTCATGGTGGCAGGTTTTATTCTGACTTTTTCCCATTTTAAGGCAGCATAAAGTATATTATACCAAAAATAAAGAACAGTAKAGATTAGTCTTAAAAATCTTAATGCACCAAACATCTTACAATCATTACTGAGATGAAGCTGTTATGTTTTTGTGTCTAACATAAAGCTAACTTGCTACAGTTTAATCCTATTACTTATTTTCCTGCCTACCACAGGTGCAATTCTTTCCTTTTTTCTTAATCAGCTTTCAACATATTTTATAATATACTCCCTCAGTCCCCTTTTCAAGCTAGGGCTTTTTAAGGTAAGCAATTCAATCAGCCTTTCTGGATAGGTGCTGGAAATAGTTTTTTAAAATGGAAAAGCTCCTGCTTCTGTCTGTGGAGAGAGCTAGCATAAGGGACTCGGTGCTAGACCTCCTCCTCCCCCATGAGATCACTGGGAATAAGGCATTTAAGTATCGCTGTGGAAGCCTGCCCTAAATTTCAGTAATCGTTCAACATAGTCATTCAGTTTCTTTGTTAACTCACCCATCTGTCTCTGATGCCAGAATCTTGCTTTCCTGTAGCAGAATTTCCTTAATAGTTTTATCTGCATATAAGGTAGATACTATCAGCTGTTTTATGAAGACCATATTCTCAAATAAATATATATTTTAATGATAGTGAATATGTAACAAAGACAACTTGAGCTTTGTGTCAAAACTGTGGCTCTTTAGATAAACTGTAGACTTTTTTTTTCTTGTCTTTGTTGTTGCTTGGCATCAGGACTAAGTAAAAAAAAAAAAAAAACCAACAACCTATCATCATGCATATATGTAAACCCTTATCTAATGCACTATTGRCAAGATTAGAACAGAAATATTTTATTAGAGCAGTAAGGGTTAAAAATGAGTTAACATACCTTAGCATGAAATCAGAGTCCTTGCAAAATGTTCATAGCTTTAAAAACTATTAAGATTATTTCCAGGTATTTTAGCCTATCGTTGACTCTAACCTTGTCTAATTCTCACTGAGCCATGCATAAGGGTACAGAAAAAATGACCTAGATTGAACAGTGCRAAGAGAAAGAATACACAGGGGACACTGATGTTAGCATCCTAATTAGAAAATGAAACAGTTAATATGAGAGGAAATRTATTTTATTTCAATAACACAGGGATTGCTCTAAAAGTCATCAATCACTGCCACTTCCACGGAGAAAAAAAATGTTAAGACTGACAGGGTCCAAAAATGTTGAAATTTTTCTTTACGTGAACAATATGAGGCCGCATCTATTAATTTTGTTAAAGTTCGGAAATAGAGACAACACAAAGGAGATATTTAAGTAAGATTAAAGGTCTGAGTTAAACTGACAAGAGACAAGAAAAGCAGTTAAAAATGACATTGAAAATTCTTACATGGTAATGTAAAACAGCAATAAAAAACCCACACATTTTTTCATTTCCTGCTTTTGTCATCTAACAAAGACTGTTTGCATTATTTAAACAATATTTATGTTTATGGAGCATTACAAAAACCCTCTAAAATGTGGAAAGTTTAAACCATGCCTGCTTATAGAATGTAAACTAATGCTAGATGTTATTTGCAATGCGCCTGTTAAGCTGTTAGCCCACATACATTCGGCACCCATTAAGAGAATGTGTATACCTCATTTCGTGAAGATACGACAAGCCATGCTAGCTGGAGGGATGTGCATAGTTATAAATAAAGAATACCAGGTTGCATGACTGCTGTTACTTAGAAGTTAWAAACTCCCATTATTTTCCCTAAGGTTTGTGCAATTAATACTATTAAGATTTTACTTGCAGCTCATCCTTACAAATACTACCAAATGTATCTGTATTTCAGCACGTAGCTTGTCCTGTGGTAAGACAAACACTTTTTGGCTCCATTCCTGCAAATCAATAAGTACTTGATGAAATTCAATGTAAATTCCAGGGAAACTTGGCAATGTTTATAGATAATGCAAAATAGATTCCTCCTAACAATGCGTGGGGAAAAAAAATGGTATTGCCAGTTTTGACACWACAGAATATACAAGCACTATATTATTAAAACTGAAACCTATGGTCTATACACAACAGAAGACTAAGTCAGAACAGCAGCATCAGATGAAGTCAGGGTAACCAATCCCAGCTTCTGAGACTACTGCAGTAGRAATGAATCAAAATCTTAACACAGTTCTAGTAAAACAAGCAAAAAGCTAACAAAACTTCCTTTCAAACAGTTAGAAAGAAGAGTTAAGAGAAAAAACAACTAAGTGTTCTGTCTCTATKCTATTATGGAAAATGCTCAAAGCTTTAACTTCTCTTCTGCAAGGGTCTGTGCAATACTAATTATACTTTTTTAAAGCCTGTTCCAACTATTTTTTTTTAAGAAAATGCATGAGCAGTAGATGAGGCTTCTTCAGTTCTGATAAGCTCCTTAACTCTAGGTTCAATCATTAAATGTAAGCCCCTGCTTCCTYACCCCTTTTATGTTTCTCAGACTGAGAATTTAGCTTATTTTCTTGCCTAAACAACACATGCAGTCATCAAGAGAGAAWGTAAATGAGCATAAAAATATACCTGCATATTCTTGTAATACCCATATTAATCCATTAGGAAATATTAGARTAATTTTTCCAAGCTGGAGGTATGACTAAGGGATGTCATACAAGCTATTTTTACCACAAAATGGTAGGGGAATGCTTGAAGGTGCATCTTTTATATTTTCTAGAAAATTTCRTCAGCATTCAAAAGTTTGGGAAAGGTTTTAATTTACAATAAACAGATAGAGTAATCAAGCTTATTTTTAACAGATGCCTCCTAGAGGTGAAGCAAAAAAGGGGGGAGATATGGAAAGGTTTCCAAAGAAATTATTTTTCAAGTTATTCAATCCATTAAGAAATGTACTAATCTGGACTGAAAAGTCTTCCTATACTTTTGAGCTCATTGAAACATGGTAACTCCCTCAGCCACACACATTCTGTCTATCCTCCTCCCTAAGGAAAGACAAAATGGCATGGATAAAAAAAAAAAAAAAAAAAAAACAGACAGCAGGAGAATATTCATAGACAGAAACTGATATTTGCCAGAAGACAAACAGCACTGAAATTCAGTATGAGATACCAGCATTGAACACCGAGACTTGCAGGGAGGAGGGAATTTATTTCCTAGTTAAAAATCAAACAGTTCCCATTTTGCCCAACTATCTCAAAAAATACAAAGGAAGAAGAGACAAAAAGGTGAGAGCAAACTCCAGAATGCCTTTGATCAGCCTGTGATGTCTGAGGATTCACACTGTTAAGAAACAAACAAACAAAATTGATCTTCATGATCAGAAGGTGAGAAGRGGTTAGGGAGAGAGGAAAGGAAAATACTTATTGGTTAGCCCTCCCCCTCCAAATCCTACAATTGCTAGTTCCACAGAGGCCAAAACACATTTTCATAAACTTAGGCTATCATGAAATCAACTGCCAATTCTCCATTCCCCAGRTGAATATACTCTGTCCAATAAACTTTCTTGCTGCTTCACTTCCACYGTTTTTAATGGCTGTACCAAGGAACAGCAGCTAGTCTCTGGACCGAGGCATCCTGTTGATCCTTCAGAAACTATTCCTTGGAGGGGCTTGTTAGCGAGCTGCAGGGAAAGCGTCCCGGACCCCTTCCCCGACCCTCGCACATCCAGAAGTCCTTAAAGGGCTAATGAGAGTGAAAAAAATGTGTGTTGCAGGTCACACGACAAAGGCAAAAACCCTCCCTCAAAACTGTCATGTCTTTGAGAAAGTTTAGAGACAGCAGGTAAAACTGCTGCAGGGATAACTATCACAGTACCTTCCCTGCAAAAAGCATATGCTGTCCTAATTGTATAGCTTCTGCTGAATCTTCTGGTTTAAGAATCACTAATTTTGATCAGTGATTAGAATAATTTATGATCAAGCACTAATGAAACAAATGACTGCTCACAAGAGCATTAGGTAAAAAATGCAAAAATATTCCAATTTCCACTAGTCTCTCTATCCTAAATTCATTAAATTCAAAGGGTTTTTGGTTTTGCTCTAAATTCAGTGTTGTGCTTTGAGTTTCAGCTCCTAGGCTTGGGTTCTTATCATCTAAAGTTTGTTACTGCTGCACATACACCATTGGTGCATTATCTAGAATACACAGATCATATATACAGTATTAATATTGCATATACTACTCATATACAACATGAGAACAATACATACAACATATGCGAGTACAATAACACTCTACCTCTACTTTAAGTTACAGTAAGTTATGGTGACATCTGCTCCCCTATCTCTGTTTTATTTTTTGTAAAAGTAAATGATAATAATTAAGTCTCCAGTAGTCCCGGGTAACTACTGATCCCAGTTAAATGATCAGGTAGTAGATAAACAGACTAGTTAAATTCATTACAGAAATTAAGCTCTGTTTATGCATACAACTTCACTTGACATTGCTGGAAGTTTTCTGAAAATAACAGAGTATTCTTCAACACAGCTGTCCCCCATCTTCCCTCCTCCTGATCCAGCTGTATTTAAAATTGTGGAAGTCATTCTACTATTTCACTGGGATTAGACATATGAACAGCAGAAGGTTACTTTGCTTTGTAGCATCTGATAAACTCTATAGCTACGTTAAGATTCCCAGCTGTTTCCTAAAAGGCTGGTGGCCCATCATGCACAAATCGAATTACTCGAGTCATCAATTAATCAGCAGTACATGGTAGCACAGTAGACACTGAATTTTTAACGTGAAATTTAACACAGAAATGTGATTACCTTTCTAACAAGGAAGCACAGAACAACAAAACAGAGTTCCAGCCTAGAAGTTTCAAAGAAAGAAGGGAAAGAAATCATACTACAACCTGTAGATCCATAAGCCACCTAGAATGAAATAACTTCCACAGACAAAATAAAATTGTACATATTTTGCTAAAATGACCATTCTTTTAATTAGTAATAGTAAATCTTTATTCACCTTTTTTTTATCACAGTATGATGTATTCTGTACTATGAAACCCAATTCTTCTTTGCGAAGTTCGCTCTAAAATCTCAAATCAGTCTTACTACACTTAATAATTTTTCCTTCACTGCCCTGATTGATGTTATCTGCCTTTGTACACTAAACTGCACATAACATCACTACTAATAAACAGGAAACAATCTGGAACCAAAGAAATCTGCAACGTTCAACACAACAGAAGGAAGTGACATACATCATACTGTCAGAATATTCATTAAATCTTGTCAAAAAGGGCTCAGTGCAAAGGCATTAAGAGTCTCTTCATTTCCCTGAAAATCCTAATGTCACCTTGAGAACCTGTGACAGAGCTCATCTTCATCAGACTTGAAGAACAAGTAGGTTGCAAATGTGTAATCTCAAGGCCCTGCTCAGCAGTATTCCCTGGTCACACACAGCAGATGGACTGGTGTTTGGCAATTACTTCTGGTGTCAAACATGATGCTATAGTGTAAGTCTCTCAAGCAAGTAAGTCTCAAGCTATTTAAAGTTTTTTCTGTTCCTTCCATCTATTRCCATCATTTTTCTCTTCCTCTTCTATTAGTCCAAACCAAATCACCTCTGTTGCTTTTTCCTTTGCCAGTGTTAATATGCTAGGAGCATATGGATCAGATAAAAATGCAGAATGTCAAAATAGGTACTTAATTTGTCAGTGAATGTTAGAATTGAGCTTTCAGTGCTTTTCACTTCATCCATCATCAATATAACTAATCGCTATTTACCTATTTTTGCAGTTTAAATTTTTCTCACAGAACACCCATAAAACAACATTTTCACTGAATACAAACAGCAATACTGAGTATATAAAACATTATTTTATAATAATGAAACTTTTTTTCTGCCTGTGCTTCTGCTCAGCAGAATCAGCTATTGATTTATTTCAAACACTGTCTTTATAAATACCAAAAACATGCAGCTATTGACAATGGGCAGCTAAAAATCCATTTACTCAGGAGAAGCAATGCAAATGACCCTATAATTTAGAAATCTTTAAAAAGATCAGGAGAAACCACATTTAATAAGTGAGGTGATTGAATCACCAGAGGGTTGGGTAACTGGCTTCTAGCCGTCATTTAACATGGATGAAGCCAGACACAATGTTGAAAGTTTAACAATCTCAACTAACATAATGAGAAACAAGATTGTCTCATGTTATATTCATGTTATTCTGCTAATGAAAAAGAATCATACATTAGGAAACGATCTGCAAGACTGGGGCTATTCACTCTCATTTTAGGTTTGTTGAGTAGGCTGCAGGTAAAGAAACTAATTTTCTTCCCCCTCTCCTACTGAAACAGGGCATCTTTTTTCAAACTCTACTTTTCAAAATGTTGATGAGCAAATGCAGCACATGCTCAAAAGATCACAAAATAAATAAATACAACAACAGCAGTTCCCACCAAACCTCTGCTGTTCCAAGTAGTATTAAATATTTGGGACCAAATCTATTTGGCAAATATGGCTTAAGGAAATTGACCAAAAATTTCCATGTAGTTAATGAATTCTAAAAATTATTACAAATAAAATGAACAAGGTGTAACTAAAGTGTCAATCTGGTCATGACTTTATCTCATTCAGAGTAAACACCTAAGTACTACACGCAGTGACCTAATACATCACAAAAGCAGTAGAGATGGAGCACAACTGTGTATAGTTAAAGTTATATCAAATATAAATTAAATACACCTCTGCAATAAGAAAGAGGTACACCTCCTTTGAATTAGTCTGCCTTCCTTCTCCAAGCTTATATCTGTTCTCAGAGCTGCACTCATTTGGTATATGCTGCATTTTAATACAAATAAATTGTAGCTTTTTCAACAAAAGTAACTGGAAGAACGATCCTACAAAACCTTTTTTTTTTCTTTTATAAAGAATGTCAAGCGTAAGATTTTTCAACAACAATTTTGGTGATGACACTATTATCTTTACAAAACTAGACTTTACAAAACTAGACTATTTTGTAGATTTATGGTTCTTCTAAAGGGCCTATTGCTCATGAAAATTAAAGACAATTCCCATCAGTAGTAAAATTTACTCTAAAAATACATTAGAAGTCATTCATGTTTCAAGGTAAGAGCCAAACTCAATGTGATGACACAAGAAGAAATTTTACCTTTGGGAATGTTTTCCCAATGTTGTCTTAAGTAGACTTTCTTGCCCCCTGTAACTTCTCATGCTGGGTAGTTTGAAAGACAGGCACACAAGAAAGAAAAAGACTATTAATGTGACCGATTATGCCAACTTTTATGAACTCTATTAAAAATAAAAAAAGAAATAATTAATTTAAAAGCATACATTTCACAACTAATTGCCATTTATGGTTAATTCTTTACATATTTCCCTGTAAGAAAGTCTTCCATTCTTTGCCAGATATAGAATCTGAGCAAACCATGTTTCTGACATTTGTTTGTTTGTTTAAAGAACATAAAGAACAAATTGGACCTTTGTGGTGTTAAGGCGGATATTGTAACTAAGTAAAATACGCCTC
This sequence comes from Rhea americana, assembly GCF_003343005.1. Classification (NCBI taxonomy): domain Eukaryota; kingdom Metazoa; phylum Chordata; class Aves; order Rheiformes; family Rheidae; genus Rhea; species Rhea americana. Next base: position 138,409 of record NW_028185184.1, read on the forward strand.
TGTTAAAGTACAGGTGTACTGCTCCGTAGGAAGTTTACACATAAATGGGCAGTTAGATATATATCCAGCTATTTAAATGACTCCTAAAATGTCTGTACAGCCGCCATAAATCTGCTTACACATTTCTGCCTGTACTAATAAAAAAGTCCAATTAATTTTTTTCTAACTGTTCTCTGCAGTTCTCCTGAAGGTGACATTTTATTTCAAGATAACATAGGTGGGATTCAGTTGACTAAACACTGGTTCCCTAGTGCCTTTTTAGATACCCTAAATAATTAAATATATGCACATGGGACTGATAAGAACTGAATTCTCCATGAATTATCATTATTATTTTCATCATTATTATTACATATTTTAAAAATGCTTGTATGAAATTCAGTTGCCTCGTCACAGATGTCTAGCACCACTTCAGGATATTCCAACTGGCATTCAGTTCTTCTTCCAGAATGGTGAATATCTCCCAGCTCGTTCAAATGTCACAGAAGTTTGTCGCTAGAACCCTACACCTAAGCAGCTGAGTTTTGACCATAACTAGTACTACTTTTTTTTTTTTTTTTTTTTTTAACATTAAAAAGTATTTTCAGTAAGTTTTCAGGAAAGATAAAAAGGAACTTTTTAAAAGGAAGAGTAAGAGATGGAAAAAAAGTATTTTAAAGAATCAGGTAGGCAAATATTCTAGCTTAACTGAAATGCATCTCTGGAAAAAAAGTAAAAATTTGAGAGTTTAYTATGTGCACATGGATTTCATGTTTTCATTCTTTGCTTATATTTTGTCATCAGAAATAAAAAGGAAAATGTAGAATTTTAAGGCTGTGTAATTCCATTCAACTGAAACTGATAAATTTTTGATCTTACTATTCTGTAGCTCTAGCTCTGAGCCAATGCTTTTCTGAAGAAATCATAGTATTGCTTCTTCTGACGCCTTCTGACATGGCTGTACCATGTCATTTTTATTAGGATTTAATTCTTCCTTTTTGCTATGTTTTTCTTGTCGTTAACCTAAGCAATATCCCTTACAGCAACTGTCCACTTCCTTTACTGATGATTAACAGAACTTAACACACTCCATTTACCTCATTCCCCGTATTTCCACCTGGATATTTTTCACATCTTTCCCAYTTCTTTCATGCAAGTAGAAGAGCTGCTGTGAGAATCCTGAGAAACAGCTTGGCTCTGAAGAAGCAAGTCCACTATGGATTTAATGAAAAACAATGTTCTTTTGTGGAAGGCATTCAATGGAATGCAATATAAGATCACTGCATGTAAAACCAAAGGAAAGACTGGCAAAAAGTTGATGACATAGATTTGAAAAATGTGTGTTTGAGATCGACTGGGATTGGAACTTTCTCCTTACCGCCTTTTTATTGATTTCACTGAAGTTATATCAGAGACTCAGCTACTGTAACACAAAGAACCCACAATTATTTCTTTTTAAACATTTGCTTTTTAAAGGCTGTCATTAATTTTTAGCCTACTCTGTGACTGTCAGCACTCAACATGAATCTTTACAGCAGTCTACTGGTGATCTATCTACACAACACTGCTTCAGCACAAATTTGTTCTAAAAAGATAGTAGATGACACACAGCAGCACACACTGCTCTTGAGACTGTTTCTTTTTCACCTTTGCTGCTACGTTTAAGTATCTTTAAACAGTATAGGGAACAAGTATAGAAATTTATCTTTGTACAACTTTATGAAAAACCATCTTGCCTTTTCCTGACTCCCCGCAATTTGTAAAAGAAACTACTGATAACGAGATGACTAAAAGGTACAATATTCCTGTGCAGCTGAAAATTAGCCATATAAATGAGGCATAAGTACAAGACTCTCCATTCTCTATTCCAGTGGTCTGTTTAGGCCATAGATAGTACTGGTTTAAGTATAAGGCCACTTGAAAAGAGAAACAGAGATACTTAATCATTGTGCAAGAACTAATAAGTAAAACGCAAATAGATTTTTTTCTATATCTTATTCCTTTCCCCATTCCTATTCCAAGAAACGTGTCCTGGTTACATATATACATAATCTTCTAAACATACTATCATGAAAAATTATAAGATATACATTCTACACATATAGTAGATCTAGCATGAGTTGTAATTCCCTTTTTTTTCCTGTATTCCTGTTTGCAGAGGAGAACCACAAAAAATAAGACTTTTCCTAGAATGAAATTACATTACAAAAGTCTTTAGTTCATTTAAATTCACAACCACATGCTACCACTTCAAGCCTGCAGATGTTTGGTTTTGAAACGAAGCCATTTGCCCATATCGTGTGATGAGTTTACATATGTTGTTATACTTTAGTCATTGTTTGAGCTGATGCCTGACACAAACAAGCCCTTTTTTCCCCTGTAATGTTCAAAAATTCTTTTTTACTATTTATATGATAATACTACCATGACAGGTTCATTCTCTGCTCGTGCAATCCTTTCCTTTCATTGTACTTTGAGAAGCATTAACATCACTTGAGTTTTTTCCTCTTTTTATGTGAAGATTGAATATCCAGCTGTTACCTTAATTAAGTCTGCCACAGGCAAGGATCTGGCTTTACATACCTGCAGAGAGAACTTTCATGGTGTTTTAGTGACTAGCTATAGATTGAGCAAATTGACTCAAGAGCTAATGCAAGCAAAAGCTCGGCTCACATGAGTGCCAGAGCTGTCAATTTCCAATTAGGAGACTTGTTTGTCTCTCATGACAGCGAACCACCACAAATTACATGCTCTAGCACTGTTGGTTAGTCTTTTGCCACCTGACAGATGGAAGTAAATCAGTTGASTTATGTTAATCACTTCCAGGAAGTAGAGAAATATTTAAATCTTGGCACAGTTTTGCATCTGTGAGGATAGCACTAGGAGACATCACAACAGCAACCCATTATTTTCAGACAAGGTGCCATCTGAAGTGTGTGGGGGGTGGAATGAGTGGCATGGAGAACATGAAAGGCATTATCCAATCGTTTCTCTAAARCTTTCTCACTTGAGGAGGAAGAGTTCAATTGTTCATATCTTGCATATTTTATGTTTTCACCAAGCTGAATATAATTTTCAACAGAAGCAAGTTGTTATCRTGTGTGTATATACAGAAGAAATGCATACAAGTTTCTTGAAGCAATGTTTGCTGATATATACCTATACACCTCTACTAAGACATAAGAAATAAATGTGGCACTGCAAAAGAACACTGGAATGACTCCTATAAGGGAAAAAAAAAAAAAAAAAAAAAAGAAGAAGAAGTTTCTTCATGGAAAACTACTAAATATGTATGAAAATTTAACTACGTTAAGGTTAACATATGTTAACACATACTATGTATTATGGCTTTTAAGATGAAGCTGGGAGAAGCCAGGCTGGCTGCATATGCCTGCAACTAGTCTCTGGTAGCACATGCCAATATAAGAACAAAAATTTCAATGCATGAGAAGATCGACTCTCAGTTTGCTTTTTGCAGTATTCCTCTCTTAACACAAACCTATAATGATTTGGAGGACAGCTTGGATTTCCATGGTACCTCTTTGTTCTCCTAGTGATTATCCTGTCCACTCAGTTAAGACTCTGCCGTAACTGCAGTAAGGTCTTTGCTGGATTAGGGCTTTAATACAAAACTTCTTTGTTTCAAACACTTCTAGTTCAAAATGATTTCATTTATCCATTAAGAAAAATATAATTAAAGGGATGTTATAGTATACAAATATAATTTAGAAAACCTGGTAATAAGTTAAACTTCAGAGGCATATTTTTACTATAAAACTTAAAGGCTGGGTACATAATTATAGAATGTAAGGTGTTATTTAGCTTGCAGGAAAGGAAGTAAGTGGGCACCACTTTACCATTACTTTGGCCTCTTTGTGCTGATTCAGTCTTAAAACACACATTCACATCCCATCATTGCCACCTTCTCATGCATTCCCATTGCCACCTTCCCAGATACATTCAATCCATTTCCCCTGTGCTCGCACAAACAGGGCTCCTGCTTCATTTAGATTGCAGGATAGAGGCACTCAGGGGCTAGATTAAGATTACATGGACATTAACAAACTCACTCYCTCTCCTGAACTTTTCTAACTTATTTTAATATGTTTATTTTTCTGATTTGACTCCCATTGGAAAAGGCTCTTTGCTGTGTTGCTCTTGATGCTTTTCCATGTGCTTCAGAAGTCCTTGAGTATACAAGCAGTATTATCAGGACTGCAAATTAAAAAGAGAGTAATGTTGCATTCTGGGATAGATATGAATTATATTAAGAAATTTTAGCCTTCCTCTCTTTCCCCCTGTTTCTTCACATTTTTTCCTGATAATTTTTAAAATCATCTTCTAGACGGCAGCTTTTTACTCTGGTTTACTAGTCTAACTTGCTTGTTTTTATGTATAGTGGTTTCATATCGTGTTTTGATTGATCCATTTTAAAAAACACATCTGGTTAATAAAAATTTAAGCTCATAACACACCCAGACACATTCCACATGATTAGGTAGMGTTTGTTCTGCAGTGCTATTTAACCAAATGAAATGGCCATAGGGAATCAGTATATTAAATACCCCTTCCAAGGTAACTGAATTTGGATGCTTCAAACCACTGCTCTTTAACATTRTATTGATGGTTTCATTACATGCAGAATGTTGTGCCTTTGAAGTATAATATATAAAATTGCATTTTTCAATACTTTGTGCATGTGCGCATATATACATATAAATACACATATGTATATTTGTGTGTGTGTACATATACACTTGTTTCTGTAAAAGTTCTTTTACCTACACAGTTGAGTTTTTTTCCTGCGTATGCCAGAGACTTACATAAARAGTATAAAAAATTACATTCAGTGAAATTAGAATTAAAAGCCAACATCCAAGTTACAAAACAAGCCTGGTCATGATCTTYCTGGCCTTCAATTTATCCAAAAGTTTACTGCTATATGTAAGCATATACCACTTATTGCATTTCAATCAACACACGCACAAAATTATTTGAACTGCTACAYATGTTAGAATTGGCTATCTGAGATTATACACAAAATCCCTTATGCTGAAAAGAGATCTTCTAAATTTCCTTTTCTAACACTGAAAAGATGCCATTGGTTAAAAGGTATCTTGAAACTTTTTCTAACCCATGTATCAAAAGCCTTGTCTCTTCTGCCATGTTTCCAAACAAGTTGTGCTGAACTGTCACAGACATTAACATCATACTTATATCCTCAGATTTCAACCTCATTTACACAAAGAACTTAATATTAAAGMTAACACAAGAACCCATCACTGCTGAGCTTTCAGGTATGGCCATTGTATGCCATCCTRCTGCATTATATTAATCTTTAAAAACTGTCATTTAAAATGTAAATACATCTCTCAGTGGATTATCTCATTACTATGATTCATGAATAATTAGAAGAGAAGCAATAGCTAAACTGGAGCACTGGAAATCTGCCAGGCTATGGCCTTGAAAAAGCATATTTAGTTCAGAATTATTAATTCCTCCTCCCTTTTCCCCAGCAGCGAGGCTTTCAAAACCTCATCCCTTTGTGGGTCTTCCAATGTCTAATAAAGCTTGAGCTGATGCTCTCTCTTTTCCTCAATGGGAAACTAACTGGGTCTTTCCAATCTCCGGTCACATAGTGGGCAATTCAGATGTTTAAACATTCAGTGTGTTGGGATACGTGTGGCATCTGCAAGGGATTTGGTACAGTTAACAGAAGATGCCTGGGCTACCTGAACCCTTCTGAAGTGACTGAAGATTGAATTCTGCTAAAACTACCTCACTTTTTAACCATGTAAATAGATTTATTTAGTAAACCAYTTTTCTAACCCAGTGCTTTTGTACTGAACCAGCTTAGAGAATGACTATACAGTTATACCACCAAGATCTAATGGACAGTAGCTTCTGAAGCAGAGGAGAACAAGGCAATGACAAGCATCTGGGATTGAACTGGGAGTCAGTATCCCCATCTGATCAGCTGTGGCCAGAAGAGGATACAATAGAGTCTGGGTCTTCCACCTTTCACTTTGAGTATGAATTTCTACCCTTAGAAAAGAAACCTTGAAAGAGAGCAATAAAAAAATAATTCAGAAAGCCTTCAAAATTTTTAAATATTTTGCCCATATCAAATCTATAGAACAGATACTGATATGTGAATGTGCAGCTGATTCAATAGATTTGGACAAAAAAAGCTGAAAACTAAGACAAAAGATTTTGGAAATACTTAACAACTATTGGTTAAAATAGCAACTGTCTGAAGAAAGCTCAGAAATACCTAAGGGTCTTGGTCACAGTTTAAAYCAAAGAATACACTCCCATTTCCATTGTGCCTGGTAAGCAGAAATACACAAAACATGTGCCATCTCTTCTTGAAACTAATGACATGTCAGTAGATGCAGGATTTCAGATTAGCTTTGCACTAAATATATTTTGTATAAGATATATATATATWGTAAACAAGCACTACACCTAGCTGTGTCTTCTGAAACAGACAAATACTAGTTTCACATTCTGTAAGCTATGAGTCTAAATCCTGTTATAATTGCAGTTTTGACCTTCATGTGGAGAAAAACACAGCAAAGTGGAGCACCACAGAGATCAGTACTGGGACTTATTTTTTATAATTTAATTGTTTCATTAAAAGCCTGCAGGAAGATATGAAGGCAACCTATAATTCCCTTCTGCCCCCCAATAATAATTGAAGAAAAACAAACACAAGGATGGCAGATCTAACCTGTACACATTTCATTAGTTTGGAATAGTAGCATGACTTCAATGCAATTGCTTTCATATTAAATAAAAACAGTCATATACTGGGGAACAAACACAACCAAGATATATATCCCTTGACAGCAGTGTATGAAAACAAGATCAAGAAACACCAAATTTGGTACRTGAAACAGCCAGCTAAGTAAGAATTTTCTGTATTATTACTTTTGAATAAACAGTCAAATAAGTAACCGGGGTGATCACAAATAAACCAGCATTATTTTTGCTTGCATGCACAAAATCAGATACAGTTGCATCTAAAAATATCTTTATCACAAATAAAGGTACACCACAAATAGAGGAGAGTAATTTCCCTTTGTAGTAGAGTATTTTTGAATGTAAGGGGATATGATGATTTTTCATAAATGTATTCAGTAATGTACAACTGTTTTCACGATATTCATAGATAACTATGGTAGGAAGAGTGCTCATTTAATCTTCCTCCTTCCTCTCCAAGGAGGATGTCATTCTTAAAGGACATATTTCTAAGCATATTCTTAAAAAAACTCCAAGGATAGAGTCTCTATAATCTCCTCTGGCAACCTGTTTTTCATAATGGAACATTTTCCCAATAACTCATCCAAAAATTCCTTGTTGAAATTTAGACTCATTACTTCTTCACAAYATAGATTCTTCCCATCTTTTGGATCAGAACAGTGTAATATTTTTGCTTATTTGAAAAACACTGAGCTAATAAGGAAAGGGGACATAGTCATATCTTCTTTAGGACAAAGAACTGAATTTATTCAAATCTTTCCTTATAAATTGTTTTTAGACATCTAATCATTCTTTTGGTTCTGCCCTGGACTCTTCAGTATCATATACTTTTCTTCATATGCCAACAGCTGTAAATGCCTATATAGTAAATTAAATACTTCAGGGAATACTTTCAGGCATAAGAATTCAGTTGGTCATATTGTTAAACTGGTAGAATGACCCTTGTCATATTTTGGTAGAATGACCCTTGTCACATAGAAAATCTCGCATTTTCTAAAATGACTCTCAAGAACATGAAGAAACAACTCCAGCAGGCAGTCTGGATGCAGTCATCCTCTCCTGACAGGTAGGAGAATATAAGGATACAATATCAGCCAGGCCATGCCAGCTGGTTTTAGTGACAGAAACAGTCCCTGGCACTTTTAGTTTAGTAGAACACACGTAGCCTGACTAGTGCTCAGCAAAGTAAAGGATTACTATRTGTCTTACATAGACAGAAGTGCTGCCTTTTGCATATAAAGCAAACGGCAGCATGCCATCATTAAGTAACATCTATCTTGTGAYTCATTATAGCCCTTCCATCAACTCTCCCCAAAATAAACAAAAAGGAACAAAAAGCCACTCTTGCTTATAAAACTGACAAACTAGAGAGCATAAAAAARACAAACTGATTTTGAATTTTAAGGCAGGTTTCAATATACCTGAATTTAGCAACCAGCTTTTTGTTGCCTCAAATTTAATAAACATATCATCTAGTCCATTAATGAGTTCCTTAACTAAATTGCTCAGTATTAATTTATTCAAGGCAGATTTTCTGCAGATTTTCACTTGATATAGTCTTTATTCTCATAATTCAAAATAACACGTCAAGTTATTTATAAACAAAAAAAACATATGAAGGTCCACAGATGAAGAAACACCTCAGTTTAGCTATTAACCAGTTTGAAAAAAGGGTGTGTCCTTATATTCCCTTCTTGAAACATCAGGGAAGCAGAATGAGTTAAATGACTTGTTGTAGGGCCATGTCTATTGTCTGTGAATCTACACATCAGATAATCCAGAGAAAGTCAGATAAAACAGTACTTACAACTCTGCGGTGCTGAGCACTACACCCCAAGCTGGTAAAGTCAGCAGTGCTCTTTACGACTGTATTTTGTTCTGTATATTTTTGGGATGCTGGTGTGCTATACTGCAGAGGTCAGGAAGGACCTGCTCTTAGACCAGCACAGCTGGTGAGAGACTAGGCACAAAGACTCCTCCAAGAAGGGTTGTGGAAGAAAGGACATTACAGACTCTGGACCCTTAAATCCTACTACTTGTCCCTAAATTTCTCCTCTTCTGAGATGTACTGGCATCCCTAATGTTTCTTTCTGTGACCCAGAGCCTACACCTTTGTGACAGCTCAGCCTCAAACAGCTGTTGTTCAGATGAGAGCTCTTCTTTACATAAAATGTTTGTTGGTTTGTTCTAAAAAAATCTGGATGAACTTCACTCCCATTAACTACTGAAAACTTCTGTGGATTGTAGAAGAGGTTTGTCACTGTCTTTGTTCAAGGCCTACTGCTTTTAGCTATGTAATTACTCAAGTTTTCATATTAATAGAAGAMATGGTACGTATTAGTGTGATCTTTTGAACTTCAAAATTAGTGTTTCCTTGTGGGATTCAGAAAATATGATCTGAAACTTGTACAATGCTGCAAAATTAAGGAAGGTATATTCTTAATACAGATTCTGATGAATAGGGTAGAATTTTAGTGCAGTGGAACACCGTTTAATAAATGRTGGCTAATATTCTACATCTAAAATTAAAATTTTTCTAACTAAGCAAAGTAGAAAAAGATTTTYTGCTTTTTTCATTTCATTTTTTTCTTGTGCCCAGTTCACTCATTTAGTTCATCTTGTCCATGCTGGACAGTATGTCTATTTTCTAGTTTTTYCACCCTTTTACTTGTCACAGATCAATGATACAAACATTCTAAACTCTTAGCACAATAATGTCCTAAGCTTTGGTCTCCCTAGAAACTACTAAAAACAAAAGAAAGGGAACAATAAAGACATTAGAAGTTGTGCCTATAAGTTAGTTAAGACATACAACCCTGAGGCAGCAGAATGTGACYTAGTATATCAAGGGAAAATACTTAAAGTGGGTGAACAATGGGGAGGGAAATTCAAAATATATATTAAAACAGTCTGTAAGGCAATAAGTAAAATTCTTTCATTTTTTTCGTATTATACTTTGAAAACTACATTCTAGAGAAGCTTTCAATTTGGTATGTAAAACAGACACTTTGAATATTATGTAAGATTCACTTAAAAAAATAAAATGTTTTATAATTAGGATAAATACGTAAGCAAAGTGATCATTGACATTAAGATTTCTCCATAAGTTGTGAGAGTGTTTCCTTTTGCAGGAGCACAACATATTTCTTGATGCCAACTTAATTTAATTTGATGTTCTTTGACACTGCAGCGCAACTGAAGTGTTCTTAAAATACTAAGTTGTATCATAAAAATACAACTAATGTGTTTGGGAAGTTGATTCTAGAAAAAAATGGGGGGAAAAAATCTTTCAGTGCTTCTATTCCAAGTTATTGCAGCAATATGAACTACAAGTAACCAATAGTAACTCAGAATTACAATAAAACAATGAAACCACTCTAACTTTTAAAAAGTAGTTCTAAAGACAAACATTTAGAAAGGCAAAATAAAGAACAATCTCACTCTTTTGGAGTAATATCTRAAAACAGTCACCATTACATGGAATTATGAATACAACTCAGTAATTAACAATGAAAATGGAAGTGATGGCAACCTTTACCCAAGGCTTCTTCCTGAAAGAAAAAACTAAGTGGTAAGAAAACACCACTTAGGGGCAAAGCGCCAGTCCCTCACAAAAGAAAACATTCAATTATCATTATGCAAAATCAAGCTAGGACGATTAAATTCTGTGTACAGCAGGACTATAGTTGAGGGAATACAAATGCTGCAGACTCTTAATGGCATCCATTAGTCATAGCATCACTCACAGATCCCTCCATCTAGACAGAGGAGCACTAACTTGCAAATTGGTCACTCCTTCAAAGAGAAGTCCAGAATCATCTTTTCAGGATCTAGTGACATTGYTGCTCCCCAGTTTCCCTTATCTTTTCCTACATTACAGGAAGCACAGAGCTGYCTAATATTTGCAGCTTTACACTAACATCACTTGAAGCAGGAGTCCAGTTCTGTTTTCTCCCAGAGAGCTGCAGGTGGGTATGAGAAACAAACAAAAGCGAGGATGAGGAAGAAATCACTCCTTCAAAATCAAGTCATGTATTCAATAAGAAACATGGATCTCCTTACATTGACTCCTTTAAATATGAAGTGAGATCTTTAAAGTTCCTTTTCATCTCTGTGTTCCAGGCTTCCCCGTCACTAAAAGCAATGAGCATCATAGAACGGGAAATACATGCAAATATCTTACTTATGATGTGCCTTTCACTAAAAAGCTGATTTGACATTAAACTCTTATGAAGRAAAAATGGAGATTTTGCACACACTTGTGTATCACATTCCTTCAATTTTTGTTCATAGAATGGTTAATTATTTTATTATAGAATTGTTCAGTTCCATAAAACAAACAGAGAGCTTAGTTTTAGAATGTTCTCAAGAATCTCACAGTAATATGCGAGGGATTCTGGCTGTCTTAAGCTCCAATAGTCAGAGCTCTTTATAACTGACTTCAAGAACTAAGAATAGTTTCTTAAATAAGTAGTAACCTGTGACACAAAGATGAGCCAGCAAGTTTCAGTAATAAGAATTTATTTGAAAATAATTTGTATGAAGCAACTCAGAGAGCCTTGTAAGATGTTTGGAGTGCCTTTAAAAAGAAGAGAAAAGGTTCACATGGAGAAATGAAACTGTCCTCTTGATCATGAATAACAGCACATGGGAAGCACTCAGCATGAAAAATGAAGTCTCTGATCTCTTCTGCACAAGACCATACAAGAACAAGATGTAAGAAGGGAGACTGCACAGTTCAAGGACTCTCAGAATTAATTTTATCCAGAAGACTTCRAAACTAGTCATTCCTTTATATTTGCAGCACCTATAACAAATAAAGCTTTTACTAAAAAAAAAAAAAAAGTAGCGAAGGTAAAACGATCTCCAAATTCTGGAGGAATCCTGACGTACAACTTCACAAATTTCATCAAATGTACATTTTTTCCAGCAACTCTGGCGTTAGCAATAGAGTTTTGGTTTCTATGACCATGAGTCCCTATTTGAAGATCAACAACTGAYCGGGAGTGGAGAGAGTGAGATCCATCTCACTAAACAGGTGTCTTTGACACGTGTCTTTGCCAACAGACTGGTCAGCCTGGTAAATGGGGGCTTTAACCTTGGAAAGATGGAGGAAGGAGAGATTTACAGAGACCATGCAGCCAGCAGAACAGGTCTCAAGCGGGGATACTGCCAGCAATTGCCCGTAGCTAARGAAGTACSAACAAGATAAAACTACGGGGAAACCTCTTGCACTCTTCCTGGGAAATCAGTATGCTCTATTGCATATGTGTGCACACAATGCACACAATATGGGGAAAAAATAGGAAAATAGGAAAAGTTAGAAGTCTGTGTGCAGAGCAATGATCTCAGGGCAATTAGAGACATGGTGGGATAGCTCACATAACYGGAATGCTRCCATGGATGCCTRCACATGCTTTAGGAAGGACAGGCCAAKAAGGTCAGGAGTAGGAGTCTCCTTCTAYGTCAGAGAGCAGCTCAAATGTACAGAGCTCTGCCTAGGTATGGATGAGCAGGTTGAGAGCTTATGGTTAAAGATTAAGGGGTAGATCTGAGTGGCACAGTTGTGGGCRTTTGCTACAAGCCTGTTGATCAGGAAGAGGAAGTAGATGAGACCTTCTACATTCAGCTGGGAGTAGCTTTATGAGCACAGGCCCTGGTTCTCCTTGGGAACTTTAACCACCCTGATACCTGCTGGATGATCAATACAGCAAAACACAACCAATCCAGGAGGTTCCTGCAGAGCATTAATCACAACTTGCTGACACAGGTGATAATAGAAGGTCCAGCAGAGCACCACTCCTTGTTTGCTGCTCTAACAAACAAGCAAGGGTTGTTTGGAGATGGATGGGTGGTAGACTTGGCTGCAGTGACCATGAGATGGTGCAGGATGGTAGAAAACCCTGGATATGAGAATACCAACCCTTGGCTTCTTCAGGGACCTACTTGGAAGAATCTCATGGGACAGGGCCCTAAAAGGGAGAAGGGTCCAAGAAATTTTGTTAATACTCAAGGATCACCTCCTCCAAGATCAAGAATAGCATATCCCATTGAGCAAGAAGTCAAACAAACCGGGCAGAAGACTTGCATGGATGAAGAAGGAGCTCCTGGCAAAACTCAAAAACAAAAGWAGTAAGTACACAGAAAGTGGAAGAAGGGACAGGCCACTTGGGAGGAATGTAGAGATGTCATTCAACTATGCAGGGATGTGACTAGGAAAGCCAAGGCCCACTTGGAATTTAATCATGCAAAGATGTCAAAGACAATAAGGCAGGCTTCTTTAAACGTACCAGCAACAAAAGCAAGACTAGGGAAAATGTGGGCATATTGCCAAATGGAGATGGGGCCCTGATGATGAGAGAGACACAGAAGGCAAAGAGACTGAATGCCTTCTTTGCTTCAGTCTTTACTGAAGAGACCAGCCCTCAGGTATCACAGACCCCGGAGAGCAGGGGGAAAAAAAAATATATATATATATATATATATGTCTTGGTGGAAGAGGACCATTTAACAAAACTTGACGTCCACAAATCTATGGGCCCTGAAAGGATGCACCCATGGGTGCTGAGGGAGCTAGCGGATGTTGTTGCCAGGCCATTCTCCATCATCTTTGAAAAGTCATGGAGAACTGGAGAGGTGCCTGAGGACTGGAAGAAAGCCAATGTCACTCCAGTCTTCAAGAAGGGCAACAAGGAGGACCCAGGCAACTATAGGCCTGTCAGCCTCACCTCCATCCCTGGAAAGGTGATGRAACAGCTCATTCTGGATGTCATCTCCATGTACAGGAAGAAAAAGAAGGTAATCAGGAGTAGTCAGCATGGATTCACCAAGGGGAAATCCTGCTTAACCAATCTGAGAGCCTTCTATGATGGAATGACTGGCTGGGCAGGTGAGGGGAGAGCAGTGGATGTTGTGTACCTTGACTTCAGCAAGGCTTTTGACACTGTCTCCCATAACATCCTCGTAGATAAGCGCAGGAAGTGCAGGTTAGATGAGCGGATAGGGAAACAGATGAGAAATGKCTGAAAGGCAGGGCTCAAAGAGTTGTCATCAGTGGCACAGAGTCTAGTTGGAGGCCTGTAGCTAGTGTTGTCCACCAGGGCTYRGTACTGGGTCCTGTCTTATTCAACTTATTYGTAAGTGACCTAGATGAAAGTACAGAGTGCCTCCTCAGCAAATTTGCTGATGATACCAAGCTGGGAGGATTGGCTGATACACCAGAGGGCTGTGCTGCCACTCWGAGAGACCTGGACAGGCTGGAGAATTGGGTGGAGAGGAACCTCACGAAGTTCAACACGGGCAAGTGCAGGACCCTGCACCTAGGGAGAGAATAACAACCTTATGCACCAGTACAGGTTGGGGGCTGACCTTCTGGAGAGCAGCTCTGTAGAGAAGAACTTTGGAGTGCTGGTGGACAAGTTGACCAAAAGTCATCAATGTGCCCTTGTGGCAAAGGCAGCCAATGGTCTCCTAGGCTACATCAGCTGGAGCACTGCCAGTAGGTGGAAGGAGGTGATCCTCTCCCTCTGCTCAGCCCGGTGAGGCCCCCCTGGAGTGCTGGGTCCAGTTCTGGGCTCCCCAATATAAGACAGATAGGAGTTACTGGAGCAGGTCCATGGAAGAGCTACTAGGATGATTAAGGAATGGGAGCATCTCTTATGAGAAGGAAAGACTGAGAGAGCTGAGACTTTTCAGCGTGGAGAGAAAATAAAAGACTAAGTGATAATCTTATCAATGCACATAAGTATCTGAAGKGAGGGTGTAAAGAGGATGTGGCCAGACTTTTCAGTGGTATCCAGCAATAGGATGAAAGGCAAGGGGTACATATTGAAACACAGGAAGTTCCATCTAAACATATGGAAAAAAAAATTCACTGATAGAGCACTGGATTAAGTTTGCCAGAGAGGTTGTAGAGTCTCCATCTTTGGTGGTGTTCGAAACCTTCCTGGACACAGTCCTGGGCAACATGCTTTAAGTGACCCTGCCTGAGCAGGAGGGTTGGACTAGATGATCTGCAGAGGTCCCTTCCAACCACAACCCTTCTGTGATACCCCAGTTAGAACCTAAACCAATGCATGCTTTTTTTTTTTTTTTTTAATTAAACAATTGAGTTTCCTTTTTCTCCTCTATTGCAACCTCATTTTGATGGTAACATGCAGTTTTCAGTGAAAGAGGCAGCTGTTGCCTTTGGTCTTCAAAAAAGGAAAATTTGGAGACAGAAAATGGGAAGACATGAGTAAACATAGCAGCATCTTTGACATTATGGCCATTTCCTTCCCTTAATTTTGACCAAAACATTTTATCTAAAGTGCATCATTAGTGGTTACTGGAAGCTTCACATTTATCTCAGATAAGCAGGCCTCAAAATTCATTTGAATACAGAAATGAGAAAAAAATATTGCATTTGTCAACAGAGGAAAAAAAGACTAGAAAAAAAAAGATAAGATGAAAATACTGCAATATCCTCTGGTAGCAATAACATTCCTAAAACCTTAAATTTCTATTCTGTTTTTTGTTTGTTTTTCTTACTACATGARTGTAAGGCACATCTAACTGAGAACTACCTTTGATCACAGCAAGAAAGACTGCATTTTAACATAGTCCAAAATATAAAGATCTCACTTCTAAATGTTCCTGCAAGAAACAATCTTATCATTCATGAAATTCCAAGAGAATTTCAACTAAAGATGCACCCAGAAAAGTACCTGGCCCCATGTTTGTAGTTGATTTTTTCAGAGATGACTTTGGCTCTTCTCAAAAGCAAAACATTTACAAAGAGTTGTGCTACTCCATGGGGAAAAACYGCATAGATTTGTCACTGTTTTGACATTAAACAGTTTTGAAAGCTGAACATTTTTGTATCTTTTAAAGCATTCAGTTGTAAACTGCAGTAGATTAATTTAAGGTACTTATGTAATTTGTCAGAAGTTGTGTAAATTACAGGCTTCAAGAAATTTGTACTTTATATTCCTTCACTAGGTTTTGTCAGACAYTACTAGAGAGCTGCTTTTTCCTTATGTAAGCTTCTCTTGGGTATATAGTGTAATGCTCAAGTGCCTCCCTAMAGCTATCTTCTGAAGCAAATAATGTATTTACATTTTCATTCCAGTAAATAATGTTGTGGATTTGTGTGAGCAAGCTTGCTTCTATCTGCTCTTATCTCTAAAAAGAGGTATAACAGTCCAAATACTTCACGTTTTCTCAGTTTTCATTCCGTTTTTAACCCTTTTACTATTTCATATATGTCAAGCAGCCTTCCATATAAGTAGCCTCCTCCTACTCACAAAAATAGGGAAGGGTTAGGTGCACAGAATTAATAATCTTATTTCATGTATGCTGTGTAGACCAAGATATTAACTACAGTTTTTGAGTATAGGCATACAGTTTATACTTACATATCACACAGGTTAGTTTATGTTAAGCACAAACCCCAATGACCTGCATAATCCTGAATCTTGTGCTTCAGTATGGTTGCCAAAGCTCTAACTGTTGTTTAGGCTTTAACTAAAGTTCTGCTCAAATGGGGGGAGGAGGGGAAGAGATGTACATTACTCTACGCTTTATGAAAAGATGTAATGGATTAATAAGTCATTCATGTTAATATACATTCTTGTGTATAGCAACTTCTCTTGAAACTATTTCAAACAGCAGGACTGAATTCGGTAAATCTAGCCGTGCATGCAAAAGTTATTTATAATACATTTTTCGTCAAGACTACCTGTATAAACAAAGTGCCTGTATTCTAGTTCATGAAAACAGAGTTTTTGAGAACTGAAGTATGGATAGTTTTAGAATTGTAAAGATGTTCTGATTTGACCTAGAAGTTGAAATCCATTCTTGCATAATAAGAAAGATTGTGAAAAAACTTTCCATCCAGTTTCCTCCAAAAAGCATTCAAAAGAAGGATGAAAGTAATCAAAACAAATGTGTGCAGTTTGATACCGTCTCTAATAAATATGGATAAATATAGCACAAAAAAAACTCAAAGTGGAAATCCCCTCAAGTGCTTCATCTTGCTCCCCCCGTAACCCCAATTCACTTCTCCTTGCCCTTTCAAATAAATATCCTACAGTCTTTACACAATACCCTTAGTGTCTTATGGCTTGATAAAGCGGGGATTAAGGACGATATGTGTATGTGCAGTTATTGTTGCTATTTTAAACAGCGAATATCTCTGTGGAAGATGAAATTGAGGGAAGGAAAAAAAAGTATGTCATAARATGACTTCAACTTTCCCGGTGATCCAGCTACCATACAGAATAAGTGAAAAGTTAACTTATTAGAAGTAAGTATTAAGCATTCCAAAGATGACCTAATCTTTCCTTTTATGCTATTGTGCATGTCCTCATTCTGTTATCAAACATTCCCATGATAACAGACAAGCTCTAGCCACATAAAAAGCAGCAACATTAGAATCTGTTAATAATCTGTTAATACCTGAATAAGCCTATTACCTACCATGTACGTACACTATGATAAACTGTATGGTCTTTCCTTGAAATTAAATCTATTAATGTTCCTGCTGAATTGTTTTGCTCCAAAATTCTCTTTCATATGCCAGTCTCTCAATGCCAATAGATCATTTGTTTGTAAAAGGAGCAAATATTTAACCCTTAAAGACMTTTTGTCACACAGCTTCAATATCAAGTATACCTCTTGACAAATAAGCTAAATGATCAACTTGGAACACTAGGGAAAAAAATTATATATATGTATATATATACACACACACATACACACACACACGCATATATATATATATATGTATATATGTCCATCCTATTTTGGTGCTTTTGATAGGTAAAGCTTCCAGTTTGGAAGTTTGCTGAGACTTATGGAAGGTGAAATAAATGTTTCTGGAATAAATATGCATTGCACCATTCCCACCAATGGGATCATAGTTTCAGTGGGGCAACTGCACTATTTCAAGCCATGGACTGATTTTAGTTTCATAAGAATACTACCTAGAAAACCCTCCAGCTGTATTCTTAGGGTTTCTATGCTTGCTGCTGCCAGGACCTAAATCACAGAATGGTTGGCATTGGAAGGGACCTCTGGAGATCATCTAGTCCAACCTCCCCACTCAAGCAGGGTCACCTAGAGCATGTTAGACAGGATTGTATCCAGGCAGGTTCTGAATATCTCCAGGAAGGACACTCCACAACCTCTCTGGGCAACCTGTTTATTCATTTATTATTCTTCCTTTCTATTCCTCTTGCTGCATGCATGAGTGTACAGGCATATCAGAGAGGTAATCAGACATGTAGGTTTCCCAAGAGGAATGCAAGAGGAAACCTTTATTTAAAAGTAAACCTTTAATAAAAGCAAAGTCATTGCAGAAATTGAGAAGTTGTTGCTCTGGCAGGACAGACTACTTCTAAGTTGCAGAGCTGAAATCATTTGCCCATCTCCTTTGAGAGCCACCTGGTAGTTCTTCCAGAAAGCTAGGGATCCCAAAATTCTGTAAGTCAGCTTTCCCAGTAATGCAGCTGCTAGAATATATGATTGCCTTATCAGCTCCAGAGCTAAAGGCTGGAAGCAGTGGGTGCAGGCAACGCAGGTGGCATCTGGGAATGGTTCCCATGGAAGTCTCAATGGTCTGGATGACGGCCTAAGGTGTAAAGGGGATGGCCTTAGTTATGAATCCAGTATTTGTGGATTCAGCATCGGTCCTTAAATGATACAGCTCCAGTAAACTGTCTTTACCTATTATTTCTGTACTAAAACCAAAAAAAAAAAAAAACACACTATTTCAGGTATTTTGGGGTATTTTTCAAAAGAAATGTTAACAATTGAATTRAAGTCTTCAAGTTATGCTAATTCTACTATAAACTTCCATTAATTTCTCCAACAGCATCATGTTCCCAGATAAATAGAAGTCAAGTAGCTTTGCAATACACACTTTGCTTTTTAAGAATATCACTTGATGCCCCTGTCAAATAGGACAATAATGCTGCTCTCCTCCATCCCCATCCCAGTGTCAAGTCAACATGACCTTTGAAGCAAGACTTATCTAAAAAGCACTAACAGAAACAGTTGTATTCTCAAATGATTAATCAAGACAAGTGGCAATATCTTTCTGTATCAATAAGAAAGCTGAAGATACATTTGGTTTTTACACTGTAACTAGTCACTATTTTTTCTTCTAGCTTTTTGGCCCCTTTACTTTAAGATGTGTTACATAATAAATATCAATTAAAGAATATAAAGCTAACATTTTGCATTTTATGGTCATTTAATAACATAGTCCACTTTCTGATGATCTGACTTTCAGAATGAAGAGCATTTGTTTCTTACCAGTCACAGAGGAAATAGGAAAAAGAAGCTAAAAAAAAAAAGAAAGAAAAAAAAAAAGCTTGACTAATTGTTCCATATTCTTCAGTGTTCTCTGGCTGAGGAATAACATTGTGAGAACTGAAATCATAGACTTTCCAAAATCAGAAGGTTGATCATCTGCCCATGGATCTTTAAATAGAGGATAGTTAAAAAAAAAAATAGGGAGGGAATTTCTCAAGAGAGCAGGTTTAAATCCAGTGTCTCAAGGGGGGGGGGGGAATCTCCCCCAAATAAAAAGTCACAGTTTAATAAAATATTTCTAAAATGTTACTTTTTGGTTAATAGTCTGCTTAAAATAACGTTTGTTTTTGTTGTTTTGTAAGTACCAAAACAAATGAAAATTACCTATAGAAAAATAATAAAATTATCATAGTAATGCTTAAGTAATTACCAGTAAGCTGGTATTGCTTAAGTAATACCAGCTATGTTACTGGTCTTCAGTTTTGTGAGGATTTGCCATTACAAGATCTGACTCAGTTCCAATAGATCCAGGAATGGTCACTGAACACAGGATATTTTTTCCACTARTATCACAATAACGTGATGCTAAGAGACAAAGTCACCAAATCTCTTTAGCACATATGCAGTCAAACTCGAGGCATGACAAACTTCAGCTGAATGACTGCCCCTGCCTCACAGAGCTGGCCATACGAATAAGCAAGATAGGCAACATGTAGAATACAGTCTGAGGCATTGAAAGGTATGGAAATCTGCAAAAATTCATATAGTAGCTCAATGTTAGGACCACAGTAAGAGTCATAGCTTCCTATCCATCACTCCAGTGCTCTATCAGGCTACATATGAATATTCCCCTCAGCTCTGGTAGGTTTTGAATCAAGCCCTAACAAACCTGGCAGATAAAGAAATGAAAACAATGAGAGATCTCTCATGTTGGCTTAGAATCCATGCAGTTACAAAAATAATAAAGTTAAATAATAAAGTTGCCTGCAGGCAATCTAAAAGAGATTTAATTATTTCTGAATTACCTATCTTGGATGAAAAATTATTTCCAGAGCCAAGAGAATTAAACATTCTTTTGACCCTAGCGTGAACTATTTTTTAAAGAACTTTTATGGATCTCAGTTATGTATCCTTGCTTTGTTTATAAAATGTATGACATTACATCAGCCACAAATTAAATTACATGAAAACACATTTGTAAATACAACATGAAATTGTGATATATTTAATAGTAAATACAATATACGGTAAGCAATCATTAATTTTAAGCGGTGGTATATAGTGCTTATAGATTTTACAAAAAAACAATTTCTTCCAATGTGTGCTTTGTTAGCGTTATTGTATTTCGCTCAGCTTTATTAATGTAACATTTTCACTGTATACAAGCTATAAAATACAATGGGGGGGGGAGGGAAAAGGCAGTGTCTGGTTTTCTTTTGCATAGCCATACAGGTGCAGCCTATTAGAACAAAAAAGGGGCAGGGGTAAGCAGGAATACACCTGTAGGAAGCCATTGCAGGACTGGCACTGGCTAAAGTTTTGTTAATTCATGTAATTTAACAATATTTAACAGCCATGCCCTAGGTCTATTTATTATTAAAGGGAGCCTGTGATTGATCTTCCCAAATGCCAGCTGGAAGGTAGTGAAAACACCTGTCCTTGTACCAGTAACTTCCAGAGGCAGGCTGCATTTTGCATTACTGTAGCTACAGCCTCCTACCTYGACTCCTAATTTTTTGTTCAATAGTAGAATAATTTTATTTTACTTGTTTTGTAGCACCAGCAAGGAGACTCTCCTCTTTCTTCCTTGCTAATGTCTGCAGATTTCAGCCAGATTTTTTTTTTTTCTTCCCTTCAGACTGGATCAGGAACCATCATAATGCAGAAGCACACGGAGGCACTTCAGGAAGGTTATCAAGGATGCTTGAAGGAAGCAATTACTTTATTTCCTAAAGACTAAAAAGTCTAACTAGCTTCTTGAACAATTCAGCACAGCCATCCTTACATCCAAAGAGTAGAAGAGATGCTTCTTTTGCAAAAAGATCATCTTAAAAAGGGTCATACAGTACAAGTGGCAKAGTAAACCCTGAAAACAGTCAATTTTCTTTCATGGTATGCAAATCTAAGAGGTTTATCAAATAGTCTGAGCACAAGCAGGAAATATTGGAATGAATTATCTACAGTTTACTTAAAGATAGGTCATGGGGAAAACCACCACCACAATTCTTTGGTAGTACTTTCTGATACTCTGTTACTTCTTTTCCTGCCTCCAATATAGGGATGCCTAACTTAAGAATTACAAAATTGCAAGAAAAYGTGCCTTCCAAGACATCTAGTTCCCTTGAAGCTGGACAAAGAATACAGTAAGACTAACCTTTCGTGACACCTCCTGGACCAGAACAATAAAAAGATACTGATATACAAAATTGAAAGGCTTTCTGAGACAGAGTGCAAGAGAACTTAGATCAGTTAATGTATTGTTATTAATGTACTGATGTTAAAACTGYGGATTCAAGCCAACAGTTTGTTACAAGACATAAATACTATATAGAGGAGGTTTTAAAGTTACCTCTACATCTTATCCCATATAATTACATTACAATACAATAACACGGTTACATTTAATTATAGCACCCAGCTTCACACAAGGGGAAATCCAAAAATTTTAAAGAAACGTCCTATCTGCCTACAATAAATACTGCACAACTAGACAGTTAAATTGCCTGTCAAATCTTCTCATGAAGCTTTGATGGGCACTTGTATTTTATGATAGCCTTTTTTTTTTCCCTTTTCCTTTTTACTTGCATTAGCAATAGCAGAACATGAAACTACTTTAATGGTCCCTGCCTTTTGCCTCAGAAAACAGACTGGCATAAAAATTAAGAGCTCATCTTTTGTGAAAGTGTTCTGAAAAAGTTTTGCTCACTCAACCCTTTGGGGAAAAAAATCTAGATGTATTCATTTAATAAGCTTTAAAATACATATGCATACAGTTTTATGTTTTTAATGTGTGTATGTACATATATTTACAAATATCCACACTGTGTRCAAAGTAGCCTTAGGAACATCTAAAAATAGCTAAGGCTTAAAATTGTCTTTAAGTATTCTTTTGATTGAAAATGTAATAATATCAACAATCACAAAACTATAATTTGTTCAAAAGGGACAAAGCTCTTAAGCCACAAAGTAAGATTTACTACTTTTTTTTTCCTTTCTTTTGCCAGTGAACAGCAGCTTTGTTCTTCAGCCTAATAYAGGCTGAAAAAACCCAGCAGCTTCCTCTATAATTTTAAATCCCAAGGCCAGAAAGCTTAGTGGCCATGGCCTTTGCACTCTGCCTCCTTTAGCCAGCTGAAAGCGATACAGGAAGCATGGCTGGAACACCAGAGAGCTGTGCTGCCCTTCAGAGGGACCTCRACAGGCTGGAGAGATGGGCAGAGGGGAACCTCAGGAAGTTCAACAAAGGGAAGTGCAGGGTCCTGCAGCTAGGGAGGGAGAAATAATCCCATGCACCTGTACAGGCTGGGGGCTGWYCTTMTGGAAAGTAGCTCTGCAGAGAAGGACCTAGGAGTCCTGGTGGACAAGTYGTCTACGAGCCAGTGGTGTGCCCTGGTAGCAAAGAAGGCCWATTGTCTCCTGGCTGCACCAGGTAAAACACTGCCAGCAGGTGAAGGGAGGTAATCTTTCCCCTCTGGTCAGCCCTGGTTATGCCCCACCCAGGGCACTGGGTCCAGTTCTGGACTCCCCTCTACAAGAGCTACTGGAGCAAGTCCAGTGAAGGGCCAGTAAGGTGATTAAGGGACCAGGGCATCTCTTATATAAGGAAAGGCTGAAAGAGAAGAGATGGTTTAGCCTGGGGAAGTCTGAGGTGGGGAATCTTATCAGTGCATAAAAGTATCTGAGGGGAGAGTGTCAAGAGGATGTGGCCAGACTCTTCTCACTGGTGCCCAGCAACAGGACAAGAGGCAATAGGCAAAAACTGAAATACAGTAAACTCCATCTGAACATGAGAAAAAAGAATCTTCTTTACTATGAGGATGACTGAGCACTGGAACAGGCTGCCCAGAGAGGTTGTTGAGTCTCCTTCTTTGAAGAAATTCAAAACCTGTTTGGAAACAGTCCTGAGCAACATGCTTTAGGTGATCCTGCCTGAGCAGGAGGGTAGGACTAGAGGTCCCTTCTGACTTCAACCTTTCTGCGATTCTGTGAGTTACCCTCTGTGTAAAATAAATGTCTTTTCTGAATTTTATTATATTTTCAAAGAATCTATAGAAAGAATGTAGTTTTAACTACCTGAGTTGTTTGAAGATTTGCATCTGAAAGAGCATTACTAGAYAGGGAAGAAGGGGAAAACTGATACACACTATAAATAAATAATACTTGAGTATTTTTAGTTAATTCACAATTATTGTTGAAAAAATCAGCATACCTAATGAAGTATTCTTTAATAATGACTATAATTTCCTAAGGAAGACGCGTACCATTCATATGWAAATGAGATTTCCAGTTAATGAATAAGACCAGTCAGTCACCTCTACAAAAGAAGGAATTATGAGTAAGAATTTATGCTGTCCTCTGTTGTCTAAATTCAGGAAAAAAAAAATCATCTTTTGATGTGCCATTGCCAACAACTTTGTATTTTATTTATAAGTGCTTTAAAAAAAAAATCAAAAAATGAAATAAATTTATCCAGAGGAACACAAATGAAAAATGTTTAGAACAACTTTAAATYAAATGCTTCAAAATTGTGTGTGGAATAATATGCCAGTACCATACCTTGGCATACTGATACAGCACAGAAGGATTGCTACAACAGTTTCTCTGATCATCTCAATGCTATAGTAGATAACAGAAACATCACTCAGAAAAAAACAGTGATAGGAGGGAGTAGTTATTTCTTTCTGTTGAACTTGTTACTGAGTGTTAATATAAGAGAGCTAGAGGGCAGCCATTTTCAACTGATGTGTGATGATAGTGTCTCCAAAATGATAAGTTTAATAACATTTCCCTAAGGCACGTATCTTTCAAGTAGACTTGTCACCCGTGTTCCAGAGTTCTGGCATACCTCACTTTATCAGAGTTTTAGTAAGGAAATGTGTTCTTTAGTAAATGTAGTTGCAAATTTGCACCGCTGTTTTTCCTCTACGTTATGCCTATTGCTTTGTTTCTGAGATCCCTGGGAGGTACAAAAGGCTGCAGACTGCACCAGAGCAAAGCCTATCATCATCATCCATAAGCTACACCCAACAGCCACTTTTGAAGTCTTACCTTGGATTTCACTGACAAGATGCTGAACACAAGGCTCACATACAGTGAGGGAATGAAACTCAACTTTCATTTTAAGCATAGAAGTAATGTCATTTTTTACCAAAGAAAGAGAGAGAGACACAGAGAGAGAGAGAGAGAGAGACACAGAGAGAGAGAGAGAGAGAGACACAGAGAGAGAGAGAGAGAGAGACACAGAGAGAGAGAGAGAGAGAGAGAGTTTACTGTGTACTATACTTATGGTCATAGATACCAAAGGGCTTTGGGGAACAAAGACCAGAATATTTTGCACTTTGCTGGGCAGAACGGTTAGAGTCAGCACAATTCCAAAACTGGAGAGTGGGTAAGATGAATCTTTCCCTTTTGTGCCCATGATAATATAATGATAGGAACTTAAAAAATACAGAAGGGAAGTGAGATCAGAATAGTTGTAATAAATTATTTCGCACAATATATTGTCTTATTTAAAGACATCTGACCTTCATCTTTGTGATTCAACTCTTAAATGCTGATTTAAGGGGGGGGAGGTTTTTTCTTTTCTTTCTTTTTTTTTTTTTTTAAATCACATTATGGCTTCAGAATCAATGCTATGTTGTTCATCCAAATGCTTTTTCATTGATCTTCAGCCAATTACTGCTGCATATGACCATTTCATAGATATTAAACTTCTTTCAGTTCTGAATAAGTTTATCATATTTCCTTCTATGACTATCCTAGCAAAAATAGTGAGTCTGGCACTGAAAAGCACTTAGTACCTTGTGCATAAACGTAATCTCTAGGCACACAGAATAAATCGCATGCATTTGGGAGACACTGTATTTTCTGTGACAAACCATGAGCCATAACTATAGGCCATACATTTGGTAGGCTTTATGCTTTGCAACAATTTTGTGCATGAGTATTATGTTCAATGCCTCCTTAATGAATCCTGTTTAACATGGACTGAGCTTCTATACACTACACAAATCTCATGCTTTTCTTGAATTCTTCCCAGAAAAGTTTTCAAGCAAAAGAGGATCTTTTGAGGGAAACTGAAAATATAGGTAGCTCCAGATGCTGAGTAATATATCAACTAATAGATTGTAGTGAGATGCATAGCAATCAAACATTTTGCTTCAGCTCACTCAGTCGGACAGACTGTAGTACAGCCAAGAGCTATCCATATGCAGATGCTCCAACCTCACTGCACCGTAGCCACACCCATGGGACCATTTCTTAGAGGTGTCAGGGAACAGCTAATCTTGCCTAAGTGAAATCAAGGTACACATACAAGATTTCAGTTGCTGTGAACTCTGCCATTAGGAATTATTGATGGGAATTACTTTACACAGTACTGCGTATGTCCTGTAATCTGTTAGTTTTTATTACAGTATGCATTTTGGAAATTGTCATGGCATATTGCCTAGCAGTACGAGTGACAGTAACACTTCATTCCAATGCATTTCTGGGCAGGGAGGGATAAGAAGAATGATGGTATAACTATTTACAAAGACAAAAGGTTGTTACTGCAAATCTAGTTACTTCTTATTCTCTGTTTATCTAAATGTAATAATGGATAGAAGGGATTAAATGCAAGAAATAAAAAGGAGCTCGCAACAGCGTTCAACCATGCTCAGAGATGGATCAGGCTTGAATATGCATGCTAGTTTTAAAACATTTTCAGATGAAAATGACTGTTCCAATTACAAAAAGAAGCGCAGGTACATAGTTTTGAGACAGATACGTTCCTTTCTTCCCTACTCAAGTAGCTTATCTGTCAAAATCTGCTCAAAGGACAAGTCTGGCACACCTGATCCAGAAGCAGAGAGTAGATTTTACTTCCATGCCTACAGATATCATCTTTATTAAATTAACCAACATCTGGAAAACACCATTTGTACTGCAGTTTTAGCTTGGATTAGACTAGAGGATCACACAAAACCCAGGTCCTTCCTGGTTTATAACTTTGAAATTGAAGTAGTAATTCCTGCCACATTTAACACAGTGAGGGAAAATTAGAAGCTTTTTTTCAGAGAAAAAAAGTTTCAGAAAGAGTATCACATAACCAAAACTTAAATTCATTCCTAACACATAATTTTGTTTCCATATGATTTGACATTTAGACATATATATATAGGTAGCACTTTTCCACTGTATTTTACATGCTTTCAAACTAAATTTGAAGAAAAAAATCTAAAAGTGTTTCTAAGCATACACAAAACAATAAACCCACAGTAGAATTGCAACATGAGAGTCTGAAGCATCCTAACCCTTACTTAGTTTCGTATTAAAACACAGTTAATAAGTCTGTTTGAGTAATCCAGTTTGCAAAGAACAGAATTAAGCAATTCCAAGGTTGGTATGAGATTTATGTTGGTAGAGATTCTGAAACTCACTGTCTCCATATAACATGCCAAAATCTTGTCAAATAAAAGGTGGTAATGTTTATACAGACATAGAACAGCATGGAGAAAACTGGGATTTTTGTTTGCTTCAAATACTTTTGAAAATACATAGTCTTACTTTAGATCATAAATCAACCAACATCAGGCCTAGAAAGGACACTTCCTCCTGTAACAGCCAGCTGCAGATGGTTTCTATTTCTACATGAAACAAGAGCAGTAGGAAAGATGCTCTTTCTCCTGCATGAGGATTGGACATTGGACCAGTGCAACAACTTCAGGTGTCCTTAGACTTGACACGTCACTAGCACAATGCAGTATTTTTCACAAACCGCCGCAGCAAACTGGGCAACTGCCAAACGTTTTGAAATTAAAACCAATACATTTTATACTCACAATTCAGTTCTCAACTTCCATCCAGGCTCTCTCATCACAACTGATCTCATAACCTCTCTATATATTATGCTTTTTACAATCCATTCATATTTTGATTTTTGGGTCACGATGATACGGCAGCATTAAAGGTCTTGAGACATGGAAGAAACTTCACTTGTTTTATTAACTCTCATAAAATCTTTAAAAATTACCGAACATCAACACTATACATTTTTCTAAGCCTACACTGGAGATGAACTGTATTCATAAGAACACTTCATGTATTTCAGCTCTCCTCACAAACAGAAACTTTGTGTTCTGTTAGTACAATAAGAGGGAGAAAGAAGAAAGAGTATGGATAAGATGTTTTGTGTTCCTTTGTGGGTTTTGGTTTTATTTGCTTTGACAATAACTCTGACTTGCACTGGGGTGAATATATTGTCTTTAAAGCACAAATTAAAGTTTATGTTAACCTGGTTGAGTAGTTAGCACACAATTAAGATCTTGAAGAATTAGACTGATGATAATAACAATGTATGAGAATTTGACTCAAATCCTGGGATTTAACAGCAGTCTGTTAATCAGTTTGTACTCCGTCACCACTGGAAAACACAGTAAAGGACATATATTTTTCCTCCCAGTCATCCTAACAAGAGTGGAGCTCTGGATAAACTAATCCTTATTTACTTTCTTATTTGCTCATGCAAATTCTCATCTACTAACATCTCACTTAAACTCATGTATTACCTACTTTGCCTCCAGATACAAAGACTACAGATTTTAAGAATACCTTAGTCTTGTGGACTGAGACCAGATCTAGACTAAAGAGATCAGATAACCAAATCTTGGTTATTACTGCCATGATGATTTTATGATCCTATATAGTCTTTGAAGATGACTGTAAAGATTGAAATACATAATTTGTCAGAGAAACTGAGAACTATCTTGAATTCAAACAATTTGCCACTTTCTTACATTTGCTTTCAGTTAAAAACAAAATGATTCTGCAGATCTTTACTTGTAAGAATAGTATATTAGAATTCTAAGTAGTATAAATAATTGATAATATAGGTATAAATAAAAATGTTAATTAATTTTAAAATATGTATACCTTGATCTTATATGTGAGGCCATTATTTCTTGTTCTTAAGTTAACTCACGGATATAGTAGTTAAAAAAAAAAAGTTAGCCCCTGAATATAACCTTGTTCTTCAAATTTTACTTTCCAGCTGCAGCACAATTGTGGGTCTCTGACTGACACATTGATTTATTCCCAGCAAGGGTCCTGTAATTAATGTGACCTTTTGATAAGGTGGGAGATATGGGGTAAGACAAGTGCTCTCATGAGAGCTATTAGCAACTTCTGAGCAATTGCTAACGGTAGAGAGTTATCTTTTTTTAATACAGTCTAAAAGATAATTGACAAACCATGATAATGAGTATGTATAGGGAAGGAAGGAGAGCATTAAAAATTTGTAAGAACTGTTAATTACTCAAGATGAGGCAAGGTTTCAGCACTGGGTAAACTGGGCATTTTGCTATATGGCCTCAGGAATACAATTAATAATGTCAAAAAAAATGCAAGAAAGAAATCATCGGTCTACATGGGCCAGAAAAGAAAAAGTAACAAAACTTCATCTTAAGAAGCTTTAACTCTGCCTTGATACAGTATAACAAACAGGTAGGTTTAACTCTTCTTGTCAGATGGTGTTTCCACCAAGGGAGTTCTTATTTCTGTGGTTCTACACACAGTGATACCACATAATACCAAAACGACAGAGTTCTACTAATGCTGCTTGAAGATTAGCTCTGTAACAGAGCAACTAACCTGTTATTTCATAATCAGGAACCAGTAAAGCCATTCATGACAACAAAACATCAAATATTTAAAGCTATGATCGTTTTTGAAAGACTAGATAAGATTAAGCTGTCAAAGAGAAAACCGAAATCAAACTGGTGTCTCCGTATTCAGAAGAATTAGGAGATTAAAAAGAAACGTCCATGTTCAATGCATGCATATATGAATATAGAAATGGAGATTTATTTATAAAGTATCTATATATGGTGTGTGTGTGTGTGTGTGTGTGTGTGTGTGTGTGTGTGTGTGTACACTCACACCTCTAGAATGTGATTTCATCACGCAGATGGCAGTAAGCTCAGAAGAGAAAGTGGCAGAAAAACCTGTCAGAGCATAAGTTGAGAAGTGCAAACAAATTGAAGAATGGGAGGAGACTGTTCTCAGATCCAAATGAAACAGAAACTGTGACTAAATCCAGGACTATTTCCATCATCTTAAACAAAACAGAGAAATACCACTCTTCTCCGTTTATGGATTTTCAAATATGCAGACTGCCTACATGCTTAATTTTTCCTCATGAATTACAGTCTAGATCCCCCCCCCAAATATGGCAAAT
Source organism: Rhea americana (assembly GCF_003343005.1). Lineage (NCBI taxonomy): Eukaryota > Metazoa > Chordata > Aves > Rheiformes > Rheidae > Rhea > Rhea americana. The sequence goes on from NW_028185184.1 coordinate 167,885, forward strand.
TCTGTGTGTTTGGTTTAACATACCATCATAAAGCTTTGTGAAGTGAAGGAACAGCACCATTTTTTTCCAACAGCAACTTGGGCAGCAACGATCGACAGCCAGAAGTAAGCTGGCAGCAGATTCTAAACAAGGGGCGAGTTTCTTCTCAGCAATGATTCTTTATAGAGTTGACATGCAAAGCTTAGCCAAAGCAGACTACGGACTCCTGTGAAGGAAATGTAATGGCAGATAACACTGATATCAGCAGACAGAAGAAAGTAGGTAATAATTTCAGTAGTTGTGAATAAAGGGTGTTGCTGATGAACAACTTCTTGGAATTTTGAATTTCTCAAATGGTTTATAATAATAATAATAATTTATGTCACCTCAGGATCTCCAATTAATATTTTCCTTTTGAAATGATTTGGCAGACAGCAGGGTTTTTTTTCTGTCATTTCAGAAAATGAAAGTTGAAGTCATTCTTATAATTTAAAAGAAGTTATACAAAACCTAATGATATTTCATTTTAAGCCATCATTTTAGTTCTTCATGTTTCAGCTGGGTGTTTTTGTCTTTGAGTGTGCATGTGCCTAGATATACACACACTGTAACATTTTGCTTTTACCTAAAAGTATTTTAACAACTCCAGTGTCCCGAGGGAAGTAAGGTGGTCAGAGATGACGGGAGCAGCAAGGGAAGACAATCATTGAGTACCAATTAATTTCCAAGAAGCTCAAACTGAGTTGTTCACATTTTTTCTATCAGGACATTTTAATTTTGGAGAAGAGGGGATGGTAACAGACAGTTTTTTTTCCTTTCTTACTCTTATTTATGAAGAGGGTGAAACTTCAGCCATTGATACTGACAGAAACTGGCCATTAATCGATTGCCAAATACCTTTAAATACCAGAGGGCTAGAATATTATGGAGGAATTATATTATGCAGAATGCTGTGCTATTAAAAAATAATAATAATAATGAACAATAGCTTAAGGAGAGAGGCCAAAAAATAAACCTAGGATGTAACCACCTAATTTTGCACAARGACTTGAATCTTAGAAATGACTGTTTCTGATGCTGGACAGATACAGAGGTGTAAAACAAAACTCTCTAGTTGCCTGGAGGCAGATAATTAACTTTAGCGGTTTCAAGTAACATTGTTCATTTTGACCAAAACATGAAAATGGCCATGTGCTGCTACACATAACCAACCCTTCTATCCATCAGGCAGCATTTCCCACTGGATTCCCATTGGGGCACTGGATCTGACTGGAGCAGTAGGGATGGCATTAATGCATGCTGAAACACCAAGCGTGGACAGGAATGTGGCACGCTACAATATACTACACAGGCTTGCCTGTTGTGAGCAAGTAAGGAGGAACGTGGTGACCTGTGGCGTGAAAAGAATCTCCGGAAAGGAATTGCAATTCCTTACACTTTCTGTGCCCAACTTTAATTTCAGCATTAGAATTGCTCAGTTTACAAGAACAGGCACATGTGTTTTTCTTCCTCCTCTTATCAGTAAAACCATTCCATGTAAAGATCTAAGAGATTCAATTGCAAGGCAATAAAGGTTATCAGTCCCTATTTATCGTTACATGCAGGCCTCAAGATATTACTTGCCTAGCATGGAAATTTTTCAAGAGAAAGAAGCAACTCATACTTGGAAAATTAATCTTACTTTAAAAAGTCTGAAGGCAAGCATCCATGAATCTGTCCTTTTTTGTTGATGCTTTAGGAGTTTTTTTAATATTCCAATGAAAGCTAGAATTCTAATTTTAACTGTTTACTGGTATTAAGTAAAAAACTACATAAGAAGTTCCAGTATTTGTGTGACTAAATAGTTAAATATCAGTATTTAGTCATTAAAAAAAAAAAAAAAAAAAAAAAGCTTGGATTACTTTATTACTGTATCTGCTCTTTTGTGGAACATTGTTTAGTTCACATTGCATTAGCACAAATATCTTTCTTAGATGTTTTTTTCTTCATTTTCCTCTAGAACAAGTTTGAGGCTGATACAGATAATTCTTACTGCTCCTGAAGGTCTTTAATTTCTCTCCCCACTACGTAAGAGTAACAAGAAACAGAGGATAACAACTGCACAGCAGAGCCCAGCCCAGCCCAGCCTGCAGATGCAATGCAATCACCATGCAGCTCGCCCCAGGACAACTGGCAAACAGTCAGCACAAGTGCCAGAGAACTTGACGTATGCTCACCAGCTAAAAGCCATCATTCATAGAAGTTGTACATGGTCTCCAAACTGCTAAAATAAAAGTAAAATAAATAGACATCCACAACAAGAAGCAACTGCATATGCATCACAAGTGCTCACTGAAGCCTTGTAAGGCAGAACAAATCACATGCAAGATACACCTATCTTGCAACAGGAACTGATTGAGTCTAGCTACGCTGCTCAAGCTGGCTGTTTGAAGTCATGTGTACATACTCTGCATTATCAGAGCTTTTTCTTTTTATAGTACACTACATTGCTTACAATATGAGCCCTTACAGGGGATAAGGTTTGTGCCACTTTTGATATTTATCACTGTGTATTAAATCTATATATTCAATACTATTAATTTGTATGCAAGCGTTGTTCTGTCATCGTACAGCATGAAACAAACTTGCATAAATGAGCCCTACTTGTGTCTACACTGTAAAGAGGGCCACAGATGGCAAAACGAAGTTCGTTCCAGAACGAGAAATAGTGTAACTGTGCCACTGATGCTCATTAGTCCTGCTGGGAACCGCCATGCCAGCAGAGCTTTTTTGCTGTCGGGATTCATATGTTGCTGCACTATGCTATGTTGATGCTTCAACCTGCTTTGAGCTAACTGGGGACTATTTGCGCTGTGCTCTACTGCACAGTGTAGACATACCCTTAGGGTCCAATGCTGCTTATTCACATTTCCTAATAAGTGCTAACCACTAATAACACTCTTGCAATTATTACGGACCAAGCACTGCACATCCTTTCTGCATGTGTTTCCTCATAATTTATTCACAATTTACCCTATGGCATTCTCAGCTACCTCGAAATCTATACCACAGCCATCCATAATACAATAACATATCGGAAAAGAGGGAAAGCTAAACGGGAAAGTTTGCATCAAAAAGAAAAAGAAAAAAGGAAAAAACCTCACTTAGTTAGGAGGAAAAAAGGAGCAGTTAAAGAAGAACTATTTACTTGTGAAACTGCGTTGTATTACATTTGGGTGATGAATTACACCAACAAAACCATTGCTCCACTGAACGTGGAATAAACTGGAAAAGTATGTCTAACTAAATGAGAGCAAAACAGAACAATAAAAAAAAGACCCTCAACTCAATTCATATTTCTAGAATCCATACGAATTATACTATCACACTAACACCACTGTCTTTAGTAGCAATGGGAAAACAGCTATGTAAAAGCATCAGCAGACATGCACTACAGATGTGGGAGAATAAGAGTTCTGAGGTTACTGCCTAACATACAATGCAATTAATAGGTACTAGATCTAGCAAAGGGATACTCACCTCTTCCAAAAAATAAGAAATAATAACTTTAAGATATTCACTGTTCAGCCATGAACACTATGGCATTTATGACTAAAAAGACTCCTATAATGGATGATACAATCCAAATGCAAGAGTATAGAGAAAGGAGATCATCACAGTTCTATTCCTCCTCTCCCTACCCCCCAACACAAGCACCAACATTTCCCTAAAAGGTCATTATACACTTGAAAGGCCCTTCACAACAGTAGTTTTAGATGCCGAGACTGAAGGAAAAGCAGATAGAGTCAAAGATGAAACAGAAAAATGCATGTGGTAATTACTAGTCACTTACACAATACATTCAATTCTAGAGGAATAAGAAAACCATTAGACCAGTAGAATTGTATGAGACATTACAAAAAATTTCTTGCACACGTGTTCTTCTATTCAAAATGAATAATAAAATGACCTGAAAAGCCAAGAGTAGCCTTTTTATTTTATTACTGTAAAATCAGAAAGCACGGGGCAGGGAGGAAGGTGTCGAGAGAGAGACCGTAGGATAAAATCACTGACCAATAGTTTAAGATATTGGGGGCAGGGCAGCAGGGGAGAGAAGAAAGAGAAAGAAATAAACAAAATGGAACACAAGATGGACTATGGTCACAGAGGAAAAACAAAAATATATTTATACAACTTAGCTGATATTACAGTAGAAGGCTATAGATCTGTTTAAGGGTACCTGAACAGTCTGTCTCATGTCTGCAAAATGGTCTGCAACACAGCTTCAGAGAGGAGAGCATTGCGCAGTTTCCCTGAGTGGACAGCTACCACCCAGCACATAAGGGGTCTCTGAATGAAAATGTTGGATTTGAAAAGAAAAGATAGAAAGAGGGAGGATGTTTGGATCTTTTGTTTTGTAGGCAGGGAACATTTAGAGCCTCCTGACACATTTACAGACATGAACTCTTCACGCTAGAATCAAGAGGAAAATCTTAAACTGTTACTCATTTGCAGCAACACTAATCTGAGTCCCATTTTAAATTATTTCAGATTATCTCATTACAATAGATTTAATATTTCAAATATTTGCAGCTTTTTTCCCTTGCAAATAGTTTTTTAAAAAGACTGCCACCACTTAGAAATATTGCTCTCTCTCCCACTCTTTTCTGCTTGCTGAAATTCTTAAAAACATTCTGAAAACAATTATTTCAACAAACAACATAACTGCTAAATGCATCAGCAAAAACAGGTGGAACTCAGTATCTTAAATTGGAAGGAGAATATGTCTCAATGCCTTCTAAACAGAAAAGATGTTGCTTTTGTGGGGATCTGATCACCTCATGGCTTGTGGAAGTTGTACAAAATCTAAAGCTGAAGTGGTTAACACAGAATTTACCCTGGGCCACAGGCAGTCATATGCAGACCCTACTTTCTGAAAGTCTTAAAACATCTTCTTCACAAGCTTATATTTCAGATTCTCCTGCTACTTGTAGAAGCTGAGGCTAGAGAGAGTTTTGGTTACTAGGAAATTGAGCACGTCCAAGGAGCAAGTCATTCTAGTCCATAACACGTCCAGCAGTCTACAGTGGTAAGAAATATGAGGTTTCTTTAAAAAGCATTAAGAAAGTGTATCATATTCAGAAGGCAGACATTAATAGGTCAGGCTTAATAACAGAAGGAATAGTTAAGGTTACATTAGAGTATTCCCCTTCATAGGATTCTTATTATCTTCTAATTACATTCTTGCTTGAATGAATATTAAGAAAAATTTCTATATTATATTTATATAAGCCTGTGTTCTGACTCATTACGGAGTACCATGTTAGCTCTTGGCAAATGACCATGCAATCCTTCCAGCTTATAAAAAACAAAGGACTACTAAAGAGAACTTGGCTAAAGAAGCATCCAGAGAAAGCAGCAGGCTGCTATCCAAGCATTTGGAAATTCTAGGGGTAGAGTGATAGAGAAATAATTTATGATCCAGGAACATAAATGCAGGCATAAACAACACGTATAGAGAAACATGGCTTGTTTACATCCATCCATGATGTGGAACAAGGAACAACGAAGAATGTGAGACATCAGAGCTAGCTGCATACCAGACAGCCAGCTAAAACCTATTCAGTCTGGCTCCAACAYCTGGCAGTGCAGCCGCATTAATATTACTTTGGACCAGCACCACTACAATTACTGTACCACGCAGACGTGCTGCCTCAAATTTCCACTACCTCAAAGAATTCTACTCACCTTCTACCACATAATGGAAATACTCATCAGCCTGGTTTCTAGCAGCATTATAAACACTCACATGCTATCTTGGATTAGTTGCTGAAATACACAGTAACAAAAGGATTCTAGACATTGCRAGAGAACACAGCCCATTTACCTTCGGCAAACTCCGCCCAGGTCCCACCGCTTTCGCGTAACTTTTTCTTTCTGCACACTCTAGAGCTCTCTGTTCCCTCTGCAACCTCCCAGACTCTCTACTCGAGTTGAAGGATTACAGCACGTTACTGAGACTTTCTCCACATCTTCTTACCACCTCCTCAGGCTGAAACCTCATTTACCCTAGGGAGGTTCAGCTGCTCCCARACAAGGGGGCAATCTCTCTCTCCCATCAGGGTTTCACCTGACCCACCCACCACATTTTTGAAAGAAAAAGTAGTTCACCAACAGAACAAAAAGACAGGTACCAACTATCACACCACAACATATATGGAACATTACAGATATTATTCGTATCAGAGTTTAATCCTCTCCAGGATCCCAAAGGAATATTACCCCAAAAGATTTAGTGACAGACTGTCAAAGGAGGCAGTAAAGTAGCACACGGAAAAAGAGGGAGAAGGAAGAATCTCACACCTTGTCTTATCCCCAGAGGTTGGTAATGACTGTAAAAGTATGGGACAGATGAATAATGGCATTATACTGAAAAAGAAATGCTGATCCCATCTGAGAACTATGTGCTTAGACATAGCTTCACAGCTGTAATTTCCATTTCTAATCATTCAATGATTTCAGCCCCCCATTACACATTCACTGCATTTTCTAACAAGTCTTTTGTACTTTTTCATGTGCTGTCTCCCACACTCCGAAAGACCTTACCATACAGTCATTTCTCAATCTTAAAAACTGTCTGTGAAAGCTTTTCCTGATGTAAAGCTTATAAAAACATCTGCAATAGCTAATCGGGTGTCAGCAGTGGTTGCCAATGATCATGACCAACACTCTTTCCATTTCCTTGAATTTCTTGATCTGTTTGTCTGTATCCAATTTTCAAAAACCACATCCTCTCTAGGCAAGGACCACGTTTTGACTGATTTGCACATTGTCTAGCACAGCAGAACTGTGATCTCTGAGTTTTGCAATTTTGCAATAAAAACAACTAACTACAACCCCCACCAAGCACCAGTATACCAAGCCTCCTTGACCTCATTTACTTAGGCTGAAATGAGACTTCCAGAAGGTGAATGAAATCAGCTTGATGTTAATAAACCCATGTTATTGTCCTACCCTCTGTAAAAGCTGCTAGAAATAATCAACAGAACTTTGCAGAACAGCATAATGATTTGTTTCTTTTTTCTTTGAAATAAATCATTTTAGTACTTTTTTGGTTAACAATATATTGCTAGTCCTATACTGCCTGGTAGTTGGCATATTATAATTAAAAGAAAGAAGCATTTACTCCCCTCCCAGCCATTTGACTGTGCTCTTTCTTCAATTAGATATTCAATAAATAAATTTCACGAGATTTTTTTTTTCTATTTGGGATTGGACCTTTAAAAAGCACTATTTCTAGCAAGACGTATTTTACCAAAAACATTAAAACCTAAATATTCAGTTAGAAAGTTCAGTTTAGCAATGTGATAACTTACGAGGATCAACTTGTGAGCAATTGGAGGATCTGGCTGCTGTTTTTTTATTATTATTATTATTATTTATTTATTTATTTTTATTCCTCTGCCCCCCCCCCCACAGTGCAAATAGACAAATGAAACAATAAAGATAGTCAGAGCAGAACAATCCTTTATTAAGTTAAGGAAACACTGCTGACTTAAGTTAAGGTTTCTTGGTTTAACTTAATGGAACATAACAAAAAAGTGAAACTGGCCCTCAGCATTTTAAACTCTGTAGTGAATCTGGGGACATCAACAATCTCAAGCAATAAAGATTATCAAAAGGAATGCAAATGAAAACAATATCACATCATTAGATCTTTAGGTATTAAGTTAAAGTAATTAGTCTTCAAATCATAGTTACTATAATATCACCACTCAGCTTTGCTACAATGGTTTAATTAAACCAAATACCCACTAGGTTTGAATTCTTAATAAAGATGAAAAAGATCAAGGCCACAAAGTTTGAAAACTTTGAGAAAAGAATAAAATGTAGGTGGACAATGGTTCAAGTCTACAAAAGTGCAGAAGAAGTAAGCGAACAATTTTCAACATTAGTAAACTGAATTCTGGAAGAGTTTGAGATGAACCCAATTTATGAGCTTCCTCTGCTTCCGAATTCCACAGAAGGGATTTCAGCAGGCATCTTACCGCAGGAAGAAAAGTATGATTGGCGGGGGGGGGGGGGAGGAGAAGGAATTCTTTTTTCAATATTTATCTCACACTTTCTAGACTGTTGTGTTGCCAACATTTCTCAGTTTTGCAACTACCATTATTCCTTCACTGGCTTTACTGTGAAGAGATAAAAAAAAATCTTTAAAATAAATATTTCACTCCAAAGTAGCCAGGGAAAAAGATAGCCTGAGATTTGTTAGACTAAGATGATGAAAAACTCAAGCAAATGTGGGTGTGGCCCAAGTCAGAATTAGAAAGCTTGATATAAATATTTTGATCGAAAGAGATACAGCAGCCACAGGGCAAAGACTATTATTTTTTACAGTCTGTTTTGCTTGTTTGTTCTTTTAATAGCAAGTGGATGAAAATCCCAATCATTAGTTCCCATATGTTCAGCCAGAGCACAGTAATACTCTGCACATAGATCCATTTCTGAAAATGATACTTTTATTCTCTAACTTTTATACCTTATCCAACTGTTCTGAGCCTTTGCACATACTTGCAGTTGTCTTTCAGCCACTGTCTTTGAGAGTAGAGAGTAATATTCATGAATACTTAAACGCCAAAAACTCTAAATGTGACCTGAAACTAATTCCCAGGCAACAACAACAACAAAAAAATAAATAAAATAAAAAAGAAAAGAAAAGACAATTTTGGTCAAATTTCTTATTATTACTACTATCAAGAAGTCGTAGTGTATACTTACACAACTTGTGCAACCCTAACGCTGTCCCCTAAGCTATTCAAAAATCAAAGTCCCTTTCTAAAATCTGTGACTTTGTTAGATTTCTGCTCAGGCTTTGGGGCTTGCACATGGCTCCTGCTACAGCCTAATGTATGCTGGGAGCAGCACTATCAACCTGAAGTATATGACAGATACTCAAGGAAGAGTCTGCTGTCCCTGCAGATCTTTGTAAGGTCTGCATATACTTTTATAAGTAACTGCTCAATAACACCTGATGAGACCAAAACTCTTTAGAATTAAGCAAGTTCTTGCCCAGTAATTGAAATGAGCCACAGGGCCGGTACAGACCAAACTTGTGAGCTGGAAGGCACAGATACATCCGCTCACCCAAATAGTCTTTGAAGTGGCCCCACAAGCAGCCGGACTGTTGAAGCTCTCATGCTTCCCGGTACAACCCAGGAGACACCTGCACCATACATCTCCTCCTGAGCAGGAAGGATGAACACTCTCACCATCGGCTAGGTAACTACTTTGCTCATAAGCACGCAAATTAGTGAAGTAATGAACCAGAGAATTAACAATTTAGGCTAGTCCGCTGAAAAGGGATTGAGCCCTTGTTTGCTTTTTATCAAATGAGCTCATGAAATAATTCACGCATTACATTGTCCTATAAATTTCAGAGATCCGAATAAACAATGACAACAATCTCATTTCTCATGATATGCTCTATTTCAGTAAGTTAAAAATACTAACATATATCACAATCATTCCTTTTAAGCAACCTGCTTATACTTAATATTATACTCTTAAAATATCTGTGGTGCAATATAATTTCATGCATTACCGAACTACATATGTTCACCATTCTTAACATTTTATTCATCTTAACATTTTATTTCATCTGTTTTCTCAGTACATTGTGTTTTTTTTTTTTGTTTTTGTTTTTTTTTTAATACATAGCATTATTTCTTTAGAAATCCTTACTACTTATCGGGGTAGATTCAGCAACTATATCTTCATGAAACTACCATAAAATGAATAAGTTTCTATTCAGATAGAGTGTAGCATAGGTTTATTTATACACAAAATGTGTCCGACCAAGTATATGTATTGTACATTCTTGTATTGACTTGGAGGAAAAACTACAAAAATAGAATTGAAAATGTCACAAAAACTTTGAAGAAAATGTATGAGAACAAAAATAAGAAATAAGTCAGCAGGATAGATTCCTTAAAGTATGCATGCTGTCTATTTTATTGTTTGGACTTCTACATACAGCAATTTTTTCATACAGGCTATACTTTTACACTTGTTAACTAGGCATGTACTCAGCTAGAAAAAACAAATACCCACTATGCATCAATGTAAAGAATGGTATTTTGTTTGTAATTAGATTTTAAAAGCATACAGTCCAACCCGTACATGGGACGGTCTCACCTAGTGTGATGTTACTCTTGGGAAATGTCACTGGCATGCTTYGACTCCGCACAACAAAACATCAATTTTTCAGATAATCGTATTCACAGCTATATGCTATGCCTTGGAATATAACACTCAGACAAAAATCAAAACAAAACAAACAAACAATCAAAAAAAAAGTGAGGACACCACCTGGTGTTCCTTTGGATATTGTTGTCTGGGAAACTTTTTTCAGTATTCTGTTTTTGTCTACCCTTATAGCCTCATTATTCCCGTTTCCAGACTGCTTAATCCACCTCTTCCTCTATTTAGAAAGGCARATAGCTTGAGGAAAGGCACAATTTTAATACAAGTGATATAGATAAAATATTCAGACCCTACATAATATTCTGTAAAACAGTACTCATTACTGTGACTTGCTTTCCATATAGTAGCTCAAGAAATATTTGAATAAATTACAAAAAAATGTAAGTGTGGAGTTATGATAACATTTCCTCTTTATCTTCTTTTAACAAAATGTAAATTAAAAAAGAGTATTTTACATTTCTTATCTAGAACATTAAGTAATACAACTAGGCACAAATTATTATTTTCATAAAAAGAGAAAAGTCAGCACTGTGTAGACTACAGTTCTATATGATGATGAATACTTCACCAACAGAGTGATCATKTAGCAAGACAGTGTGGCCAATAAATCAGATATCAAAAATATCTGTATTCTAATCTGATGCTTTGCATTATTTAACATTTTTTGACATAGAATATATCTTAACTCCTTTTTTTTTCCTATGGCCATTAATCCCCTGATGCAGAACAAAAACACCAATGACACAGCAAAACACTGCTGAGATTACTTAAATGAAAACCAATGTTTCAGTTGGCTTAAAAGATAACCTCTCCAACTTGCCAAAAGGTAAGACTGAAGATAGGTCCATAGTCCTATTTCATGTATAAAACTATGATTTTGTTTTGGAGTTTTCTGATCATTTTAGAAGGAGCTCTGATGAGTGAGAACAAAACAGAGAAAAAAAGGTGCGTTAAAAATGGATCCAGTTCTAGTGAAATAGATGAGAACACCTCTAGGTCAAATATCACTTGCATTAGCACTACCTGACAAGCTACTATTGCTGAAACTAACTCTGCATGCATAATTTAAGATGCAGGTCCCCTTCCTCCTCCCTTTTTATTTTCTTCTTTGGAATCTTATTTGGATGCTAAATGGAGGAATTTAATCATGTGTCTCAGTTAACATCTAGGGAATTACTATAAAGACACAATTATACTAGCTAACTAAAAATCTCATAAATCTCCATGACTGTCACTTACTCTGATTTTGAGATGTCTGATGTGACACTTTTTCTCCTCTTAAAAGCAGACACATTAAATATTTTTTTTTAGCTGACAAGAGCTCTTTAGCTGACAATCCAGCAATAAACCTGAGGTGCCAATGACCCATTTGAAAACTCTGGTGAAGTTTTCCTGTTACAAGTTCTAAAGCAGAAGAACTCCTGAATTTCTACATTACATCCCTGTCTTAATTTGCACATTCAAATGGTGTACGGGTTCTTTAGAACTAAGTATGAGAATTCCTCCTTCAGTCTGTCCCCTCAAAATGAAAAAAAAATCCAAAAAAACTGTTGTTAAAACTACCTTTCTTCTGATTTGTTCCTGATCACCTTCTGCCTAGGGGCAAAAATTAATAGGAAAAAAATTCCACGAATGCACACTGCAAGCTGAAAATTTTAGGTTCACTGTGGGCTACACTAGCATTAGACAGCTTTTTGTGAGAGTACCTCATCAAACTGTACCACATTATCACTGCGGGATAAAGCCTGCCTGAGGCATTACTTTACAGCTACATAAAATACACACAGTGCTACATACATGCACAGGGAACAGTTCCTTTGGATCCCCAAATACTAGCAGACCTGTATACAAATGCTGTCTATATCCCTTCACTACTGCTTTTGCTCCTTTAAGTAAGACTGRGACATGTGCAGAACTACACTAAGAAATAATGTTGTATGTTTTCCAAATGGAAGATACCTTCCAAATGGAAGACACCACGCTAAAGTTTCCCTTTACACCTGACTGTCAGAGATTCTGGAGTTCTCTTATTCTAGATGGCAAACAACTGTTAAGTACCCTCACTACCAGCATTATTGGGAAGCTGCCAAACTTAAGTCACATCAGACCATAAGTTGCAAGATCAGTTTAAATGCAGCGATGCACGCTTTGAATAATGCAAAGATTGTTTTATCCTCCCCAGGCATATGCATCAAAATGGAAGTAAAACTGTATTTCTTAGGCACCTTTAAGCGAACACAGCACCTTCTGTAAAACCCATACAGAGAGTATATGTGAAATTATATTTTGACTGGTTGAAAGCAAAAGCAAAAATGCCCACAATGTTCTATAAAGTACTAGAATCCTTTTGCACAGAGTACATTAAAGTTGCATAATATTTAATAAAGTAACAAAGGCAAATGCTATGTCAGTATAATATCAATAGCTAGATATGAAACAGATTTATAAATAAATATATTTATAGGTAATAAAACAGAAAACTGCCACTGCAATTACTAGGGAATGAGAATTCTATATCCTTCTGGTGCTTAACATAACAGAGAGCAAAAATAAGGAAAACAACACTACCAGAAACCACTGTTGTTTTTATCACTATTTGATTTTCTCTCTGTTGCACTGGAGTACAAAGAGTGCAGTTCCCACTGTGAAGCAGAAGCTTTCAATTTTTACATTTTGTCCCACAGAAAATTTATGCTCTCTATACACAACTTCTTTTGTATTACTCTTATACTGTATGTGAGAGGACAAAAAGTTCAATAATTTTCCATCTTACTGTGACTATTACAAAGGGTTTATTGAATTAAAAAACTMAGCTTACCTGTGATATATTCTTGTGTAGCTAAGTTTTAAGAAGTCTCTCAAAAAGCCTTTTAATTGCAAGACTGCTCACTGAGGACATTTCTCGATGTACATCCAGAGTCTTTGTTTAGGAACTGTCAAAAGTGAAGAAGAATCAATAGGATGAATTTTGAGGCTTGTTTTCATTAGAATATACACAAACAGCATTTTCAGTCATTCATAYGTGTTTCTCATTTCTCTTTCCTCTACTATTTTCTTCATTTTCACAGGCACCATAGAAAGYAGTAATATCAGAAAGGACAAGCTCCATCTCCTAGAAAAGAAGCATTTGATTTTCTATGTTAAGCCCAGTCCTCTGCTATCAGAGGCAAACYTCATTATACAGTTTCTTTTATAGTTAGCTACTCCAACTGCTAGTGGTAAAACTGGTTTTAAAATTGCAAAATCAGATGCTATTCCAGCTMTTTTCTACATAGCATTTCAAATGATACCTGTATCTCCAACCAGTGCTCCCTACTCCATTTCTAACACAGGAATTGGAGAAAGAAATTAAGGGAAAAAAAAACACTTTATATGTTCTGAAGCTTGAGAAATGCATATAGAATAGTAAAGTTGTCGGCATCATTTTTTCAGGTAAAGCAGTAGTTTGATAGATGAGTACTAGAGATACACCTGTAGTAAGTTAAGGTGCCATATTCACAGTTTCCTATTTACGTTGCTGGAAACTGCACCCACAGTTCAGCCTATACCTGCCAGGASCCTGAGGTGACTTTTCTCTACTGTATGCCCTATTCCAGGAGTGAGCTCCTATCAAGACCTTTTAAAGAAGCTACTGATCTCTTTTTCCCACCATTACTTCAGCTACTTGCACCAGCTTGGCAAACAAAAAGAAAGGCACAAACTCTTCTAGCTATGCTTTTCTACAGCTCGTTTGCATTGGATTAAAGAGAAGATAAATTTGGTTTGCAGTATCTCATCAACATTGCTAAAACTGGACTAAAAGTAGTTACTCTTAGTAACTCAGTAATTCAACTCTGCAAAGAAGGACCTGGGAGTGCTGGTGGATGGCAAGTTGACCATGAGCCAGCAATGTGCCCTTGTGGCCAAGAAGGCCAGTGGTCTCCTGGGGTGCATTAGGAAGASTGTTGCCAGCAGGTCGAGGGAGGTGATCCTGCCCCTCTACTCAGCCCTGGGAAGGCCTCATCTCAAGTACTGTGTCCAGTTCTGGGCTCCCCAGGACAAGAGAGACATGGAGCTACTGGAGACAGTCCAGTGTAGGGCTACGAAGATGATCCGAGGGCTGGAGCACCTGCCCTGCGAGGAATGGCTGCGAGAGCTGGGCCTCTTCAGCCTGGGGAAGAGAAGACTGAGGGGGGGATCTGATCAGTGTGTATAAGTACCTGAAGGGAAGGTGTCAAGGGGACGGGGACAAACTCTTTTTAGTTGCCCCATGGGACAGGACAAGAGGCAATGGGCAAAAACTGAACCACAGGAAGTTCTGCCTGAATATGAAGACAAATTTCTTCCCTGTGAGAGTGACAGAGCACTGGCACAGGTTGCCCAGAGAGGTTGCAGAGTCTCCTTCTCTGGAGGTCTTCAAGGCCCACCTGGATGCAGCCCTGTCTAACATGCTCTAGGTGACCCTGCTGAGCAGGGAGGTTGGACTAGATGATCTCCAGAGGTCCCTTCCAACCTTACTGATTCTATGATTCTATGATTCTACTCAATCCTTTCAGTAAGGAAGCTCTAGCACAGGCTCCATTTATAATGCAYATATGTTCACAATCCTAATCACTGGATCACTATTTATTGATGATTTTTATGGTCCAAATGCATGTGACCTAACTGTGAGGGCTCCATACAGTATAACGAAGAGACCCTAAAGCTTTCCCTAAACATGAGGTAAATGTAATGGGATTTAAGATATATGAATATTTTCTCAAAACCTGGCTTGTTTYGTAGGTCTTACAGAGATTTCAGAACCAGGATAAAGATCTATAAAGACTTTGTGTAAATAAAGTGACCTGAATTCATGTATGCACAGTTAAAAAAAAAAAAAATCAAAATATAACCAATTGAATACTTCGTAATGACTGACAAGGCAGATGGTCAAGAAAGAACATAATTAAGACTCTTAAAACTTGAACAGGGTCTTTTTAACTTCTGAATGTAGTTCTCCACCTTGTTGTTTTATTAATATATATTTGAAGTTGTTTTGTTTCTTTTCTTGATAAATGTATATACTTAGATGTGTAGAACAAAACTATTTCTTCTTGCAATGCATAAATTATTATAACAGTGAAAAACACTGTTGACATTAAAATATAAATTTTAATAATGACATYATGAAAAGAATTAATTTTGATTTTGCTTGATAACCTCAAAGTAGTTTCACTGCTAAACATTAAACACATTAGTAACAGTTATTATCACTGTTATTATTTTGAAAAAAATAGGTTTATGTTGTTAAACAGTACATCTGTTTAAATACTACTGAAAAAGTAATGATAAACTCYAGATGGAATAATTAATATGCCTGACATGTTTATATTTCCAAAACCTTTATTTTAATTTTGAAATTGTAATTTATTTTTTTTTTTGGGGGGGTGGGGGGGGTTATTTTGCTTCCTAATGCCTCAAATGAAACTTCTAATTCCCCTAAGGTCTTCACCTCTTCACGAAAAATGAGTAATTTAAGCATGTAAGTGTATTTGAAGCCATGCAATTTACATAATTTGGAACAACAAATACATTGAGAACAACAAATACATAGTACATGTATTTTAAATGTCCTCTGAATCAGGATCATTTTCATTATATTTTGTGAGTTTTCCTTTCAGTTATTGTTTGCTATCACACTGAAATGTTTCTTAAAAAAGAATATTACCTGTATGAAATACACTTTAAAATCTAAGGCAATTATTTTTCTTTTTTTTTAAATAAGGCCACATTACCCATATGTTGTGAAAGATTATTGCAGCCAGCTGTGAATTTTGATTAATCATATCCTGGTTAGAAATATAAGTAAGTGGGCTGAATTTAGCTTCACCTTTGGAGGTGACCAAGTATTTTCAATAACAATTGCTACCCTGGCAAAGTGTGAGTATTCAGCATTTCTCTTGCTCTCTGATTCAAATCCATCTGTTGTTCGTGGAGTACAGAASTCTTGCTTTGCAGAGATCCTGATGAACCTCAGTCTAACAAACACTGTCCACAGAGCTGGCACGGATTTTTATTAGCTAAGCTCCCGCACGTTCCAGAAGCCTTAGCAGCTCCAACATAGTAACATGAGGAATACAGTCTCCCAGTGAATTCCCTGGCTGGGGAAGTGAGGTAGCTGGCAGATGATGAGCTGTCAGCTGGAAGCCTTATGGATTTATTCAATTTAAAACGATATCCTGAGATTCTGATTAAGGTCTATAAGGAGAAGGAAATTCTATCTGGGATAAGCAACGACGTTCTTTAGATTTAAAAATTTTAACTTGTTCACGACATTGTAGAAAATTAACACTTTTTTRGTAGCACAAGTATTTTATGCAAATAGCTAAGCAGATTACACAGAAAAGCAACACCTGCTTTTTCATTCTGTGCAGGTTGGATGACTGTCTATTCAAATACTGCAAAAGCTTTGCTAAATTGTAATTCGTATCTTACAGGATAAAATAAAAATCTAAGTTGGCATTAGAACAACCTTGAGAAACAACCTAAGAAACAAAGACCTTTTCAGTATTTACTCCATGGATTTGATTGTGCAGATAACCCTCAAAAGTTGTTTTTTTTTTTTTCTCCAAACTTCTGATATGGCTCAAACTCCAGAAAACAGTAGTTGTGTTGATGTCTGCACAGTTCAGTAGTAAATGTCCTCCATTACTTCTAACATCAGGAAATTGTCTTGGTTAAAATACAGGTAGAACAACACAGAAAATCTGAGCCATACCACTACAAAGTTTCAATACTGCGCAGATCTAATCTGAGTTTCTACATCCCTATGCTCCGCTGGCATTTGTAACTCTAGTGGTGCTCATTTCAGCAATAACATGTGTTAGGGAATGTGTAAAAGCTTTATGCAATCAATGAAATCAACATTAACACTTCTGTGAGGAAGGTAAGCATTATCCCTTTCTTAGATGAGGAAATAAGACACAAAGTGTTTTAAGTCATTTGACATTCCCAATGTCACTTGCAGCTGAGGACAAACTCTAGCTGCAACAATTTTTCCTCTTTAAGAGAATCAATTAATTTACTGCTAAGGAAAATATGAGAACTTGATGTAGATGACCACTGCAGAGTAATCATTTTAAAGTAATCAGTACAATCAAAGCACACAGGCCTCATATGCAGATCTTCCTGAYATAATCCCAGCTTCTTTCACCACTGGTGTTCTTCCATCTCTTTTACCCAACAAAACTGTCTCAGTTACATTTGCTGTTTCCACTACTTTTGAATGTTTTCAAATGCAGCTCACATTCACTCACCCCAGGTAGAAAGATAAATGCAAATCTCTCCTGACGGTCACACTTATATATCTCTGTTGGGAGGTTTACACCCTTGAAACAGCTCTGTGCCCAAAATACAAAAAAAGTAGATGTGTTAGGTTTGCTTTTTTAAAAAAAAAAATTCTTTGTGGGGAGAAAAACAGATTTAACGTGGAGTAAGAATGAAAAAAAACACATTCTCATATTGTGCGGACTATAAGGAGAAGAAAAAGAAGATAAATTTACAGACACAYGGACTATTATAATCTACTACCACAGAGGTTACAGTGTCTGCTCTATCAGGAGATGGTTACCAGGTGCCTGCGATCTTTCTGTATGAAACCTCACAGTTAGTCCTTCTGTTCTCTGGGGGGAAAGCTGCTCCTCCAGTAACACTGACACTGGCTGTGTTTTGCTAACTTTCCAGAAATCTCTCCTGGATATACAGTAGCATATATTTTATTTTATATCGTTTTCTCAGGTAAATATACAGCACAGAAGTGTTGTAACCAGATTCACCAGAAGGAACTCTCTTTTTTAACATATCAGAYTCAGTTTTTCATGATATATTGACATTCTGGAGAGTGGAACTATGTGTCTCACATCAAAAGACAGTAACAATACAGGTCCTTTTCCTCCRTATTAGTTAGCTGCCTGCTTTGCTATTTTAATCATCTTGCTGCAAACCTACACACTAAATTGTGTCATATTTATAGCTAGAAGGAAGTGTAGAACTGATTGGAAAGTAGATTTTGAATCACTCCTCCCACCTCTGCCTTTACCACTACATGAAGTTTTACATGCTTTGGAGATATGCTACTGCGTGTCTCTCACTTTACTCAAATTTAGCTGTGAGTTGCCTATGAGACCATTTCAGGTGTTCAGTAATTAAAGGAGGAAAGGATGGGACAGAAAATAAGAATCTTTCATACAGCTTCAGCCAAATTTACTAGGTAATATCATCAACTTAAAAAAAAAAAAAAAAGAGAGATGTATAATTATGTTTTCCAAGAGAGTTTCTCTATAATCTTGGCTGTATCATTTAGTCACATATCTTTTAAGTCTCTACTAAGGCAGTCTCAGAGACAAGCATTTTTTTTCCAATAATCTGTCTGTTTTCATGATAAATTAATAATTACAGAACTTCTTCCTTATATAGTTGTGGCGGAGGGAAAGGAGACCCATAGACAAGGGGGATGGAAGATAGTATTAAAAAAAAATAAAAAATAAAAATAAAAAGAAGAAAAGATACAAATGCTGTTTTGATTAACAAAATAATATTTTTTTYCCTGTTCCGATCATGGTTACTACTAATAATATGCTGCTGATAGAAGAAGAWAATGGTCTGATTAGCACTTGCCTGTGATTTCATTTTTTGACTCAGCATTGAGAATAACACAGCAACAGAAGTTTCAGAAAGACCTGTATTTATTTATTTGTGCTGTTAGGAGAAAATAATAGGAAATAAAATAGAATTTTTAATTCTTCGTCTTTACAACTTGTCTTTAGACATTATTAGTGGAAAAATCAAAAAGTATACTGATTTCTTCTTTTATTTTGCTTTTTATTTTTTAAAACTCTCTCTTCTTAAAATGCTGGAAAGCAAAGGAAATTTCCTTTGCATTCAAATATAAATTACAGCATCCTGTAGCCACAGAGAAAACACTATACTCAAAGACACTTACTCAAAGATATGTGTTATATACACTGATCTAGGGTCACAATAAAGCCTTCTTTGGAAAGCTCTAAACCTTTTCTCTAGCTACAAAATATGTCATGGGCATTTTATGAAGTAAATAACCTTACTTTTTCTKTTCTTACTTAAGAAAGTGTATTTTGTATCTGAAGTACATTTTTCAGAACTTAGTATGTATCAAAAACTATGTTCTAAAATTGCACACATACTATGAGTCAAGTAGATTTTCTATTTATATTTTATTGACATTGAATACAACTTMTTAACATGCAGTTAATAATGGTTTATACCAGCAAGCTTGAGCTCAGGCCTCCAAATGGTCTGAATATCAGCCATGAACAATAATTAGCAAATGTATTATGATGCCAAAATTTATTTTTACTCATTATTCTCTGTATCACTTTGTTATATGTTAATTTGTCTTTTGTTCTTTTTTTTGAATACTCAGACTCCCTTTTCCAAACTCCAGTGAAATCTGACACCTAGTTTTACTTCAACTTTGCAGAAAATTGTCTGAGATTTTTTAAAATTCAAGACTTATCTTTTCCAGTCAATATTAAATTACACAGTACCTTGAGTACATAGATTAGTAGGGGATTAAGGGAAGATAAGGAATATGACAGTGCAAGTGATTTCCTGGATCATTACTTCTAGAGTTCTGTTATCACTGGCAGAGCTGCTCAACAAATAAAATTGATTATCATACATATATTACATATACTTATGAGTGTTCAATCATTAAACTTCCAAAATRAAAAAGTTCTCAAGTTGGACACGCAAATACAAAAGCTGAAATTTTCAAATGAATGCTGTCTACTGATGTTACTAGGAATTCTTCATCGACTTTGGAAGGATTAGGATCTTATCCTAAATTAGTTGAAATTTTCTAATCACCAGTTAAGAGATTGCCCTGCCTGCTGAAAATCTTTGGGAATTTTCCATCCTGTAGAAAGCTATAAWGCCAACATCTTATCAAATGGAGTTTTCAATATAGCCTTACTCAGAACATAACCTATAAGATGGGCCTTCAAGACAGAAATTTTAAGGATTCAAGCTATGATTGAGAAGAACTATTTCCTCAATACAAATTTTCTGAATTTGGAAATAGTTCTTCTAAATCGTAGCCTAAACTCTTATATCATAGCTATTTGTTCTTCTAATTTCAAAGATTTTGGCTGTGTTAGTAAGCTTTCTGTACAGCTTTCATTGTTTCTATGAGCAGAGTTAACAGAATACAAACATGAAGACCTGTTCCRAGCCCAGCAATGTCGCATAACCAGTCTGTATTAGCACACGTGTTGTTGAGCCCCTTGTTTCAAAATACAGAATTAAGCTTTTTCTCTTAGAAATAATCTTTTATTGAATCACATAAGGTGCAAGAACACCAATTACAGTGGGATTTCAGATATTTGAATCAATGGCAGTGTAGTTCTGTAGCCTTTTGTGAAACAGTATGAGAGCTATCTGCAGAAAATAAGTTTACATTCCCTCTGTGACTTCTCTGTCCTACCTATGAATTTCAAAGGGAAGTTTATCTTTTTAATTTTATTCTCAGAAATAGGTCACAGTGACTTCTAGAAGGCTTAGCATTAAGAAATCACTTTTCCTTTAGGAGATACAAATCTTAATGAAGAGAGCCAAAAATGACTTACTCTTTAGAATAGGTTTATTACTGATTTATCAGTTCATTATCCTCCTAATTTCCCCATTTATAAATCTGGAAAATCTGATTAACTCTTGGACTATCCTCATGTCACTGTCTATGCTATATTACATTAAATCCTCAGATGACTTACTAAGATCATTTCCCTAGCCTTCCTGAACCCTAAAGATATTTTAATGCCCTGAGGAAAAAAAACAAAACAAAACAAAACAAAACAAAAACAAAACAAACAAACAAAAAAAAACATAGTATAGATTCAACTCAACTCCCCCACAGAACTATTTGACACTACAGAATAAATGATTTTAACATCTTTTGAAATTCGTTTTAAGAAACAACAATCATGATACATTCCTAGAAACGTTCATACTCTGAGCCTAAACCTCCACAGTAAGTTGGCATTAATGTCTATTAAAGGAAAGTGTTATTAGGAGCTGTCAAGTGCTATTTGTTCTTCTAATTTCACATCCTGTTTGATATCCCTCTTTCAGAGGTGGGAAAAGAAGGGGAGGAGAAAAAGAGAGAAATTTTCTTCAAAACTATTGATTTCCCCCCCTTATTTTATACTAGTATTTGTTAAACCTCATTCCTCCAAAAGAAGACAAAGAGATAAAATTCATTGCAGATCCAATACAAATACATTTTAAGAATTCTCTGTCATAAACAAGAACACATATTAGCATACTCTTCACATTTCAGAATGACATCTAGTTTTTCAACTTAAGAACTTTAAGCTGCTACATTAGGTCTAAACAGCATAAGAAATTAAAGTCGTCTCAATTTATTTAGTTTCACTTCAGGGATGGTAAAGTGCCTTGCCAGCTTTTCCATTTTCACCAGTCTGAATAATTAATTGTTTTAAATGCTATTTACATTTTTTGATGAAAAGCAATACTTAAAATTTCATAAATAATAAGCATGCATAATTTGTGTTTCAATTACTTAATTTACAATCTCTCTGGATGCTATTTAACACATTGCTGATGTATTTTTGGCCTGTAATTTCTAAATGGATGGCTTTCTAATGTAACCTTTTTTTCCACTGGAAGTACATATTTCAAGCTTTTCTATATCTTATAGGTACTAAGAAAAAAAAGATCTTCAGTTACTTCAATTGACTGACCAGAAATACTTTATATTTCAGAGTTTATGACCAATCTACYTTTTAAAAATGTAATTATAGTCATACTTCCCCCTTCACCATTTTAGAGCAGCTGTTAAATGTAAAATAAATTAATTTTACTCCATTTTTATTTGTTGGAATTACATTAGATGTTCCAACRAGGCTGGAGATTAGGAACAGAACTGTTACAATTAATCCAGTATATTCTACTTATATTGAGGGGTCACAGTTAAAAATGGGAGACGTTTTTACAGGTACCTAATCTTGCTTAGGGACTCCGTCAAACAGGAACTATTACAACATCTTCTGAGATCTCTACTGCTAGAGTATCTGGAAGAAACAACTCCTGAACACCCTCCTCCTACCTTAACCTGTGGAACTTGCCTCTCCTCTCCTTTTCTTCTTCTTCTGAATTATTAATTGCTAAAATTGATGTTAACGTGAAAACGGTGAATATTTATTAGAAATCAGTCTGGAGTCTCCAGCAACCAGGCAGATGAACATTTACGGTGAAAATACCATCATACAATTTTAACTGGGGTCTTTTGGCAACTAATTCTTAATTGCTCGGCTCTATCTGACTCTTGAGTGGACAGTGTTTCCAAGTAATTCTCTCAATTAAAAAAAAAATGTCCTCCATTTTACACTTCTTGTGAGCACAAATGCAGTAACACAACAGTTAAAAGAATTATCTTCTAACAATGATTCATAGAGRTACTTTACTCTACCATGAACACAAAGTTGACCTCTTATTCAGTAGGAAGCAAGTGCCCAGTCAAGCTTTTCACCCATCTGCATTACTTCATCACCCTTTTGCCAGCATTTAGCAGTACAGCTGAACATAAATTTCTTAGGACTACATGAAGGTGGTAGATAGGATGAAGGAAAAAATAGATCATCTCTACTTTGCAGCTATATTTACTACAAAATTTGTTTTGGTTGCATAGGGCCAAATGGATAAGACTATTTTGACATTTGACTTCCATTGATGGCTGCTGTGAATGATGGGTATCATGGAAGGTAAAAAAWTGCATGTACAAACTTGGTATGGAAACTTCCTAGATTTTTGCCTCTATCTCAAGTGGAGACACAAAAGCATGGCCACATATCTGACACCAAACCCACTAGGTGTTTAACAGCTTCTTAGGGAGCAGTCAATTCTAGGTACCTAAACAGACATTGTATTATCTTACAGAAGATGTCTAGCAACAAATGACTCATAAACAGCATGTATTTGCTATGCAATGGAAAGTGGTATAGGCACTCTTGAGCTAATGCTGACCTGAATTAAACACTTACCCTTTACAAAGCAGCAGTGTTTGGGTTGACTACACCGTCTACATGTTGCCTAACTCAAGAAAGACTCTGAATATATTGAAAGRGAGTTCTCTCTGAAGTTTTCCAAATATTGCTAGAATTTAATTGTAGCCATGAGTACCATTTTCATTCAATAAATTTCTATTTCAGCATCAAATTACATCAGCTAAACACGGTTCCTTATTTGGAAGCATCTGAATTCTGGTTTACACAGACTGCTTGAGAGGTAAATAAATGGATGCAGGAATCAGGCACAAGAATTAAAATACAGATCAACAAGTCATATTTACACAGCTGTCAAATCACGTAACTTMTACCAGCAGTCCAGCACGTAGTTCTTGAAACTATGAGTTTAAATAGAACATACTTGTGTTACCTGTCACACCTGCACCTGCGCCTGCATAAATGTATTTTTAAAATATCAGATATCTCACATAGGTGAGGGACATTAATGTGCAGAGTATGTTCCAATCTAGTGAATAATAAATTTAAATACACAGTTCTCTAWGTAAAACAAAATAAAATTCACTGCCTCCATAATTGCAATTAACTGCATAATTGCAAAACTACAGTAAATAAAATTGTTTCCTACTTACACTGTTCCACAGTCCATGATATARCTGAGGTTAGTGGATATTTTACATTGTCACATGCAATTTTTAAATATTTGTAACACTGTAAATCTGTGAGCCTTATTTTGAATATTAAGGAAATCTAGTTCTCAGTGAAAATGACACTGGAAAAAGTTCAAGGTTCATCTTTATATATTCTAACTCTTAAGAGAATTCTATTACTTACAAAAATGAAGTAAAAAAGCTGCCTCCTTCACAACAGTACTTATATTATTCAACAAATGCAGACAGACTTGTCCCAGCTGCTCAGAGGTAGACACCCTTCGGTTAAGGCCCACAGTTCAAATTTGTGTTTCAGAGGAGAGCTTTATACAGGTAAGAAGAAACGGGAAAGGGTAGAATTCTAGGGACAGGCAAGGCACTTATAACATTTACCAGCTAGCTAGTGTCGAACTAATTGTTCAGGGAAAAATATTGTCATCATGTGTTGATTATGAATTTTCCACAGATAAAGAATTTTTCAGATTCAGAATTTCAAGTGAAATCTCTATCACCTTTGAAAATGTATCTCCCTTCTCGCGTTTTTTTACTCTGACTTTATTGTCTTTTCCATCTATGATTGCAACTCAGCAGATTAATTCAACCAACAGTTAGACCCTTTTAAAACAAATGAGATAAATATATGCTTAGGTAAAGCGGCAGAATGGGAATTCTGCTGAACAGGCAGGTTTTACTTGTTTGGGACACCTTCTGACAGGTGACCCCACAAGCTAAACCCTTCCATCTTGGTTACTTCAATTTAAGAATTATAACACAGCTTTCCAGCTACAAAGATGATAATCTGTGATTGCATACTAGTTGTGAGATGAGATATTCTTCAAGTATAAAACATTCAGTAAGTGGATACAGCATAGATTACTCTTTTTAACCATTAGAGCAAGACTTGTCAAGTGTCTTTGTTGTTGCTGCTGCTGCTGAAAACCTGTTTCACTATAGCAGAGTTCCACTGCTCTGTACTTCAAGTCATATAAAAGAAAATTAAATGAAGCTATAAGAAGATTCTCTGTATCAACTGAAGAAATGAAACAAAAAGAGTTAAAGTGAAATATTACTTCATTTCTTCCTTGCTCAGGACCTGGGGATATTGTATCTAACTATACTAGACAGGATTATAAATCATGCTGTAGAGATTAACTAACTCTCACCGATCATTCACTACTTTAGAGCATTTGTCTTACTATGCATAACATTCTGTAAGTAACAAGACTTACTGGGATATACATACATTAAAAAGAAAAATGTATTAATGCATAGGCTAAGGTGAATGTTCACTTTTACGCATAATGACATTAATGCTGCAAAATCCGTATCAGTCTAGCGTACATCTAAAATTCTATTACTACATTATTGATTAATCACTTGAACTTTAAATTTAGTTGAGGAGGATCTGAATGATTCAAGTACTTTATCAATTTATTCTAGAATACCCTATCTGTCAAAATGAAAATGATCAGAAGGTATTCTTTACTTAAGTAGTAGAAATTCTTTTTTGTGGAGTTACCTTTGAAAATACCATATACAGTGCAATCTTCATTATACTTAGAACAAAGTTTTTATAAGAAACATTGAGTAGCGTTTCAAATATATCACATCTTTGAAATACACACTTTACTGTAGTTAATTATATAATTATTAGTTTTATTTTACAACTACAATGCATATCAATAAAAGCCAAAATTTTCTAGTATGTTACTAGAAAAATTGTATCCATATTTACTAAAACTGAGTATTTCTATGAGATAAATGTGTACACACCATAGCATAAACTAACAAGGGCCAAGTTGTTCCATCCTCTTTATTCTAATACATCTGCCAAAAATCTCAGTTGTAGAAGGTATTTCTCTTTAGCATCATTTCTTATCTGGCAGTACCTCTATGTAGTTAACAAAACATGTCTATGAGCTAAAGGCAATTCTTCATCCTTTATGTGCTGCTGACTAGATCTGATTGAACTGATTCAGCAGGAGAGCCCAGTAAGAGCTTCTATAAGATACAATGCAGGGTTTTACAGCCTCAGCCCAAAGTAATCAAGTACGCGAGAGCTCTCTTTGTATGGTCTAACCATGTTACTCACTTGTACTTGTTTTCACAAGAATCATTTTAAGGAGCTATTTATGGCAGTAATCATGTTCTGAAGGAATGTCAGAAAGTATAATATTTCTATTGCAAAGTCTGAGTATTTACTAATTTTACTTGTGGTTGTCTTTGGAAAGAACAGCACRAAGATTTTTGGCTTACAGTTCTGTGAGCATCATATTAACAACCCAGATGTATCCAATTCAACACGATATAAACATTTATCAGATCATGGAGGACATGAAATTATTTCTCATAACCTGAATTTTTAATTCCCTATTCAGGAAAGTAAAACTGTAAAAATTGATTTCAATTAGGTTTAGATTTGGCTTGCCAAGAATCTTCATACAAGAAGGACTTTTAAGAACAACTTCCACCAGAAATTTCTTGATTGAGAACCTGATAGAAAAATAATAAAAACCACAGAAGAAAATGTGCCAGTTAAAATACTGTGACAGCATGTCAAGAATAGAAACAACGGAATGTGATTTTAGGAACACTGTGTGTGGGGGGGTTATTTTTTTTTTGTTTTTTTTGTTTAAAGAACAAAACTAAACCTACTCATCAGTGACATAACATCAACCTCTTTCCTCTGATGTGTAAAAGAAAAATACTGGCCAAGGGATTCTAACCACTTTCCTTGGGAATCATAATCCTTCATTAACTTGCTATTCTGTCTTGTTAGGTATAACTGTCTTAGCTTTTGAGCAAACTGCTGAAAMTGAAATTTTTGAAAATTGTTTATTAAGTCTCCACATCATTCATAATTCTACACTAGAAAAGATACTGCAATTATTACACCTACACAGTCCGTAACATGCATGTGTGCAGATATATGTGTGCAAATGCTTTTATGTACATGCAGCGTCTGCCTTTTGACACACTAATGTACAAGAGTCACAACCAGGACTGTTTAAAGACATGGTTACCTTTAAYAGCTTCAGAGCTTAAATTCCAATAGTTTAGCTTGATCTATTTATGACCCACTGTTCCAGTTCCCTGTTCCCCTGCCAGATCTTCTTCTTTGGGATGAGACAGATACAGTGCTTTTTTTTATTTATAACAAAACTTGATGAAAATGTGCCTAGACATTGCATTGATTGTATCAGATGTATGCTCATTATTTTATTTTCAGTGTAGGATTTAATTCTCCTTTCCATCACAGCATTGAATATCAAGAATAATATTGAAAAAAAAATACTGCAAAGAAAGAAGTCCAGAAGCATTGTCAGTGTTGATATTTAGTACCTTTGCAATATGGCACTTGCAGTCATCTTCACAGGTGATATCCCTGGCTCTCACAGACTTACACAAAAAACAAGGAGAGCCTGTAGCTGAAAAACAATCAACTCAATCTACTAGAAATGACTAATTAAATTAAAACTAAATTTCACGAGGATTTTGGAACTGGCTATAGCATCACAGTAAGATAAGAGAGTCAATATTTCACTAGCAGACAGAAACAAGAAAGAAGCTACAGTGCCGAGAAGCAGAATAGTTTCATGATTTGTGTCGCTAATTACCTATCTAATTATCTATCCACT
Organism: Rhea americana; assembly: GCF_003343005.1. Taxonomy (NCBI): domain Eukaryota; kingdom Metazoa; phylum Chordata; class Aves; order Rheiformes; family Rheidae; genus Rhea; species Rhea americana. The sequence continues at coordinate 195,431 of NW_028185184.1, forward strand.
CAAAGATACATAGTTGAAACTCAAAATCGTGCTTCTGTAGTTAGATACAGTTTTCATTTTTCTCTCAGTTACTGTATTTTATTTTATTTTTCTCTCTGCAGCAATCAGTTTTTGTTAAACAAAAACATAATTTTATATTAAAGCCAGAGAAAGTGAAAGAGGAAGGGARACACTAGAGTAACTGAAAATAAATACAAATGTGATTCCCTGTTCTAGCATGATGACTCACGTTACAGTATAATTTAACATTTTTAGCTGAGAAGCAAAATCAAATATCTTCTTACACAAAAGAAGAGTACAAGGGCTTCTATAGCTTTTCTGAGGTACAACCAATACTGTAAGCAATGGCTAACTTTTTAATTATTCCAGCTATACAACAGAGTAAGTCCACTGATTTCAAACATAACATGACTACAGTGCAGTCTCTCTCTCTATATATATATACATATATATATCTATGTATATATTTTTTCTAATTAGTTTACCTTGAAAGCCTTTACAAAATTTACTTTGTACCTGTAGCTAAAACAAAAAAAGACCGAAGTCTTATATTGCTAATTTTTGCATAGGTATTAGGACAAAAGAAAGACATTCTGGTTCTTTCTTCTTTATGTAGCCTTTATAAAACAGAGAGAATTTAATCTGTTGCATTTATTAATAGCTGCAAATTTATATTGCAGGACAAACTCTTCTGAMTTGAAAATCAGAGGGGAGTCCTGCACTGAATTTCAAAATAGGTCTTTTGGGAGGAAGAAATATTGTTGCCTTCAGGTTCCCATATCTTCTATCTTCTTTCTTTTGATGATTATTGTGTTGGACTGGAAATTCTTTATATATAATGTCTCCAACTAAAAATCCTACACTTTACYAATATTCAACATATTCCACGTTAACTCAGACCTGATTCAATATCCTGCTCTCTGTTTCTAAATTACATAATAAAAAATTGCCAAAATGTTTTCCCATTTGGTTACAGTTCAGAGTTCAGGATCTCAGGAAGAAATTTGCAATGGTGGAACATTTTGCATGAAACATCTCTTGTGGCGAGATGTTTGTCCAGACAGCAGCCACTTATGATCTATGCAGTCAGGGAGGTCAGACAGAGAAATCTTTTCAAGTCACATTTTAGAAACCTCCCTCCGATACTAAGAAGCATTACCTGTTGAAAAATCTCTACGATACTGATTAAGTAAAATGTTTGTATCCCATWCACAAATATCATTCTGAACTGAATTTCCGTGACTGATTCTGAAGATGCTTGATTTTAATTTAAYGTATATTGGCTATTCTGGACAAAAATATGACATTCTTAAACTCTTGCGAATATCTACGATTCAGTGTTGAGAGGCTTGAGCCTACAAGCCATCTCCTTAATGCATTTTGCTTCCTGCTTGTGAAGCAGTGATCAATTTACAACTTATTTACGGACATACATATATATCGAATTACATATTTTTCTATGCATTCTATTCTTTCTCTGTGTAGATCTAGAAAACAGATATTGTATATGGATTATATATTAATGTACGTGCAAACACCTAAAATACGAAAATAGGAGAAAATCTATTTGACATACTAGGACCTGAAGACAGAAGGGAGGGAAATATCTGAATATAAATGCAAATTCCATTTGGTGCCAATTTGTCTAATAGGCTGACTTTAACTAAATCTGTAATAGAAGCAAGCTTTTATTATGAAGAAGAAAAATATGAGAGTCCTCCATAAACATCGCARTATGACCAACCTTGTAAACAATGGACCACAGTGAACCTGACTTTTTCCTCATCAGAATCACGAACTTGGAGTCAGAGCCTCCAAAAAGGAGATATTATTATGCAGTGTAATCCTGAGCAAGTCTAAATCTTTATTTGATATGTTCTTTTAATGCATTCTGTTTCATAAGGAATACAAGTTAGTAAGAAGAGAGAAGCTATTTAATGCTGTTATTACTGCTGAGAACAAGGCCAAAGATGTCTTCCTGTGGAGGCTGCTAGTCTATGCAGATATATGAACTATGGTTATTGTTGCTGTTATGCTGCAATGATAAATCTGTTTTTTCAAGTATTTGTATAAGCAAGTTTACACAGCTTGGGAATTATCATTTATTAGGAAATTAAATCTCTCCAGCTCTTCTATCTTACTTTCATACTTGTCAGGTCTTCCTATCAGCCTCCTTCCACCTTTCAGAACACTGCTAATTCACATTAAAATCAAGCCTATGTTTGTGGTACACAAGGTTTCTGTCTGCTATGATTATAGAAAATATACTTAATAAATATATCATCTAGGATTTTGCTTGTTCTTTATATTGAATACTGTCTAACAGAAAGAGACATAAAATGCTATCTGCAAAAAAGTGTTGTTAAAATGTTTTATAATGCTAATTATTTTAGTCGCTTTGTAAGTTTAAACACAATTGCCAAATAATTTACCGAACAGCTCATTTTTACATTACTATATAGTTTTTAGCAAACTAATCACAGGGTGGGAGAAGGGTGATTAATGTTATGTTAAATAAAATACCAAGTCTATAAGGTATGGGAAATTCAGACTTCTACAGCCTTTTTTTTTTTTTTTTTAAGTTAGAAATGATGCTGAAATATTAATAATAATAATCTGTCAGTTGATACAAAAAAAGGAAAAAAGTGTGATCTTCAGTACTGCAAAAGAGAGAACAAATTCACTTGAGTCAACAAACCAAGAAAACTACAGTCTTACTTTCTTCTCATTTAATATTGAGTAAACCAAGAGAAAAAAGTACTGTAAGAAGTTAGTTGTGAACAAAATAAATCTGGTAGTCAATGATATAGTTTAAGAATAGACACACTGAAAAATTCTGATCAGGATTAAAAGCTAGAAGACAATTTTTCAACAGATTTTGAATGTTTCTTTGAACAAAAAAGAGCAAAGTCACTAAAACAGGGACAATCCAGGGATTATAGCTTTGTATGCAGTTCTATCAATTGATTTAGACAGAAAATTGTAATCCATATGAATACAGAAATGAATCTGAGAATAATCATTTATGACACCTATGACACCTTGGAAATTAGAGAGTAGTAATTTTCACTTTGGGGGAAAAAAAAAGAAGAAGAAATGAACCATAACTCAACTTCTGAAGGTCAAAACTGTTCAAATATTCAAATAATCACATATGCACAGAAATTTAGCCCAGGACTGACAACAGTGGTGCTTCTTCTAAAGAGACTGTTTTAAAATTATGATWCAATTTCATATTGGGAGAAAGACTTACCTCACAAATGAACTGTGGACCAGTACAAGCACAGATTGCTTGTTGTTGTTGTAAAACATATTTTTGTTTTACAACAACTGGACATTTTCCTTTTTAAGAACACTTCTGTTTACAGCCAAGTGGCTAAAATTGGAACATTGGCTTTCGGAGGATGATACATTTTTCATAACACGTTAGATATGCCCCCAAAAYCTCTGATCATTCCACAAACTTTTGTATTGTTGGGAAATACGATCCAGGCAGATTAAGTATAGAGGCAGAATATTTGAAAMCTGTAAAAGTGAGTAGTGTCCTGAAGAACGTTTTTGACAGGCTATTTGATCTTCTCTAATTACGTGTCTGGCTAGAATTTGTTACCGACAACTTAGGTTCAGAATCAAATTGAAAAGATGGGAGAAGGTTAAAATGAACATKAACTATAATCTTTTCAGTTCAGTTTATTTCTGAATCAAATTTGAAAGATTAACTTATGTTCTATAGGAGTGAGGTCCACTATACAACCATATCCATTGCATTTCTTGCTTTGTTCACACCAAGACATTACCAATTCACTCACGCACTGCAAAAAACATCACACACAAACAGACTCAAATCAGAAGTCAGGCCAAGTGAAAAATTCTCCAAAGTATTCCTAGAAGAAACTTTTCTATTTCTACAGATCTTGTCACTTTAAACTCTGGATTCCATTTGCCCAATAACTCTGCAATATCTGGTCAGAGTTATCAAGTCATGCACATCTAGGGAAACAGCTAGATACAGGAAACTGAGGGATAGAGAACTTGCAATAAACTATCACACTATATTAATGTCATCCCCCCCCCCATTATACTGTTTATTCTTCATAGATTTTAAGGGGCTCATCTTTTGTCTTGTTGTCTTCTATTTTGTTTTCAGCTTGAAGGATCTCATTTTAGAGTTTACTGCCTTAAAATTTTTACAAAGTATTTTTGTAATTTAATTTATTGTAGTTGGCCAACATTTCACACTTGGCCAACCCACTTTCTATTCTCTTTTTTGACTTACTTATTCAGAGATGACTTGAATCAGGCTAAAAGCAACCAGAGAATTCAKTTTTTTGAGTTTTCATTAATTCAGCAAGAACTGACTTTCCCTACTTACAGATTTTTTTCCAGCTTGTTTGGCTTACTTGTGAATTCTGTTATGGGATTTGGAAGGTATCTGTATTGCTTTAAATTCATTTAGTAAACCTCAAGAGAATTTCAGGACCAAAGCTTCTTAGCAAAGGATTGCAGACTTATTGATGAGAAAAAGTTCAGCTAAAGCTCTCACAATGTCTCTGAATGCAATTCAGTTACTCATAAAAGTTAAACTTGTTTAGTGACTTATTATTTATCAGTTCATTTAAGTAGTCATATACACTATGCAGTGAAAACTGTGTGTGGATACATAGGAATGCATACAGTACCTTTTGAACTGCCAAACAAAATAAGGTAAAGAAGACAACTAAAGAAGACAGATATAGAGATATATAATGCTTTACTATGAAAATTTCTTGTTCTATTTGATCAATAGTTTAGAAACTAATAGCCACAGTCAATGCTATGGGAAACATCTTTTGAGTAGAAAACTAGTACACTCAAAACTTACTAAAATATATGAACTGTTTTTGCTTCTTTGTTTTTTACTATTGGGAAATAAACTGAACAATATGTTATCAAAATTCACCACATCAATATGAAACCAAACGTCTGTCTATCAGGGATAACAAAACATAGCTGTTACAAAACCATGAAATTCATCAACAATATGAAATACCACATTTAGCAGTTGTCTAATTAAAGAGCAAATATATGTCAATATATTTTTTCTTTATTTTAGTTATTATAATTGTATGAAAGATTGTTTTGCAAAACCAGTTATGTGGGTGCAAATGGTCATTAAATATCCTTATTATATCAATAAGGAGAGCCTTGAGTGAGTTACTGAAGATTTTATTGAACACAGATTGAATAGCCAAAAAGGTTTAACCTGTTTTATTCTTCTTGGTGGTGAAGAACATCTCTTTGAAAGTACTGCATCACCCATCTTTCAGTCCTTGTGCATGTATCTAAACAATCTTTTTTTATCACTAGCTACCTACCCCCACATAGATAACTTATGACAGAACAATGAATTAAATGTTCCAGATGAATGCCAATGCACTAAAATATCTTTTTGTAACAGTAGCAATTTGACAATTAATTGATCCTAAGACCTATCTGGCCCCAAACCCAAACCACAACACTAATGCAAGTGACACTGAAAAAATAAAAATAAGAAATATTCTTCATGCTTTATTTGAAAATCAAATAAACAAATAAAATAATCAAGCAAAAAAGTCCAGGCCAAAATAAAGGAAAATCCCCCCAAAAGAACAAAAACTTCAGTGYGAGTAGAAGCCCAGAACACTTAAATTCCAGGCAAACGGCCATTCTTTACCCTGACACTTCCATGTCTCTGGATGCATCTCATTAGTTCAAAGGCCAATGTTTTAACAGTAGTAAGAAAATAGAAACCTCATCTCYGAGATTGGAGCTGTGGTATGACAGACTTGAGATCCAGTTTCCCTTCTACTTCAAACAAATCACTACTACTGTTAAACTTGAAACGTAGCTGTTTTTCTGTGATGAAATGAGTAGCTTTTCTTTGAAATTCTGAACTCTGAAAGTCCTAGTAATATGCATGTTACACAGTAATTTGTATTTGAAACACTTTGTACACCTCCATTTACCTTAGATACAGCCTAAAGCCCCAGAATTTTGCTGAATGTCTAGAAGTATCTGATAGAAACATCACAATACTGAGGCCAAAACCTGGAGGAAGATCTGCACTTTTCAATTAAATACAATTATTTTTTAAACATAATTTGATAAAATATATATGGAGGGGTCTATTCTTAACCCCAACAAGGGATATTTAGATAAGAGGATGTAGCTGAATTTCCTTAAAATTACTGAGGGACTTAGGGACCTGCTTAAATTATCTCTCTTGTCTAATTTGCCATTTGGACATGAGGAGTTGAATATGAATCTTCATAGAATTGGGGAACTTACTGATGAAAGAAAAAGCCCTTAAGTGATGGCTTCCCTCTGGGAAACTATTCCTCAGCCTAATGTATCTTCTTGTCAGAACGTTTTTCATGATATTTAGAATAGGTTCTTCTGTTCCTAATTTTATCATATTATTAATATATATATCTTAACATACAACATTAAAATCACTTCTAGCCTTCTTGACATTTACATAATTATATTCTTATGGATGCCCTTCTTATGTCAAAGCTAAGKCATCCCTGTTACTGTTAAGTTTCCTTCATTCAACTTGTTCTCTTCCTTTTCCTTCTCCATTAATAATAAACTATTTCCTAGTATAGTTCTGTCTCTTGTAATTTCTTATAATTTTTGTTTCTAGAAACAGAGGTGCTAGTTCTCTCAGAGGTGATGGAACTTTTAAACCCTCCTCCATCTCAGGAAGCAGTGATGCAGTGTTGTCCAGAGGACTGCATAGGAACAGCCCCTTCCTTGGTGGCCCACACTGCGAAGCAGTAGATGCAGCAGTCCCACCTGAGACAGACTCTTCCCCTTCCCCAACTGGGAGCTGATGGATGTAAACATTAATAGGCAGATGGTGCCCATGGTGAGAAACATATCCCCTAACACACTTCTCAGCTTTCTTTCTCTAATTCTACAAAATTTTCTGATTTTGTCAGACGTACTACCCTTCAAAGGAAAAAAAAAAGGACATGTAAATAATCAAATAATAGAAGTCAAAACAGCAGCAACAGTGTGAGTATAGAAATGTTTTCTCATATATACTCTAACTTGTGGGATTTTGGTTACTTACTRAAAGGTCTGCTGTGAGCTTAGCTAATATTTTAAGATGCCTCAGTTTCCTTGTGTGAACTGCACCAAAGAAGTGGAATGAAGTTTTTCATCAAATACTGATTTTATTTAGATATGGAGGATAGCAAATAAAGAAACTCAAAATCTTAATAATAATGGAAATACAAAGCAAATATATCACCCAAATTAAAATGCATTCCTGAAGTCCTTCCTTACATCAAAGATTAGAATCTATGTCTTTCTTTTTAGGGTGAAAAGAATATCAAAAGGCAATATACAAAGACAATATGCAAAGATACTGTGTCAATGAGACATTCTAGTCACTTATGTCATAAATATCTATCAAACACATTTCTACTATTTGCCCAAATGGCTCCTTGTAAGCTTGATTTCTTKAATCCCTGTTAGAAGTCCTTTATAACTTGTTAAAATAATGTCTCTTCAATGCACTTGTCATATATGGAGASATACATACAAGTCTAAAGAAGGTAATTGTCACAGCTTAATCACAAATGATTACAATGTGGATTACTCTTAGCTTCAGATAAAATTTGAAGATTCTAAAAGGAACAAGCAGAGAAAAAAGAATATGCTTAAGAGAGCAAAAGTAAAACATAAAGTGTAATTACCTGTGACTATTTAAAAACAAATAGAGTCTTACTAAATCTCCTGGCATATTAAATATCTCTAACTGATGAAATTTTCGATCATTGCATGGCTAGAAACTATTACAGGATCTGTACCTAACACTTTTGAGAAATTAAAGCGGCAAACAAGTGAAAATACCTAAACAAATACTACAAACAGGAATTCAAAGTTTCTGAAAAAGTGGCTAGAGAGCTTGTGATGAATTGCACAGTAACACTGCTGGCCCTCTGCTCTTGTTTGTAGTCCACAGCATTAAAATCATACCAAAACAAACAAAYTAACCAGCACAAGCATAAAATAAATGAACAACTGCTTTGGACTAAGTATYAGTACCGGATGATAATAGGCTCTATCCTGGGATGCGAGTAGCTGCTCGTCAGGCAGCTGAACCATTAGTACTAYAAATGTGTAGTACTTCAAAATATACACTACATAAGGAGTATCWGGTACAATTTAATGCCAAACCCTGCTCTACAGTTTGTACGTTTCTTTCAAAACCTTTATAAAGACTGCAATTTAGAAGGATTCATATGGAAAAAAAGACAGTTAAGTTTCAGCAGGAGTGTACAAAATATAAATCGCATCAGCAAAATCGAGTTACAAAAATCGTTATTAAGCTCTCAATGTAATGTTGGCTCCAGTCTCATATTAAGGGTACATTTTTAGGCAATTCACACAGGACTGTGAGCTTGTTCAATACCTAATTGTTTTGTTCAGTTAAATTCAATAGCATAGTAGGTTTCGTATCTTATGAGCAAATATCATTTAACAAGCATCTACTTATTACTATCAATAGAAAACACTATTCCACAAATAAATACAACTCATGAAAAACAGGCTTGGGATATTGACTAATCATTTACTAGTAATTTATAAATGATTGCTAAGTGTACTCAACAAAAGAGTTCTTACTATGTTAGCAAAAAGCAGCAGTAAAATGGATGAAGAAAAAAAATCTCCTCTTTCTTGGGTACATGGAGCAGTAAGAAAAAAATCTCCTCTTTCTTGGGTACATGGAGCAGTATTTTTAATGACATTAAATAGGACGTAAAATCAAGAATGGAAAGGTCCTCCCTGCGCCCTGGATGTAAAAGCAAGGCAGCCATCCAATACAGCACTGTATTGCTGCCGACTGGGTGCTGAAATGCTTCCCAGAACAGTACCGGGAAAAAGGTGAGAGCCAGAGCACCTCATTCATTACCATCTCACCCCTTGCATATTTATGGAATATGAGTGTTTTACTCAGGGTGGGACAAYAGCAGGTGGGAAGACAGCAGCTAGAAGCGCAAACTTGCAGAGAGCCCGGAGAGTAAGCTGGCTGATCACAGTGAGCAGCTGCAGCTACCACTGCTCTGAACAGCGACTGTAGCAGAAGCRCCAACTCTGTGTGATCAAAGGACTTTGGCAATTGTCATCTCTGAAATGATTCCAAACTGTTGATAAAATGGCACATCAGGACTAAAAAGGGACTACAAGGAATTTAATAGCTTAAAAGAGACATTGCAACTTTAATTAGTACCCCAAAATAGATATACGGAGAAAAGCAAATGGAGCTTTTATGAATATTAAGATAAATACAAATGTTTTTGGTCTATTTTCCTTCCTCTGGGGAAACCATTCTTTATAGCAAAAAGTGATTTATGTGGATTTCACAGAAGTGGGGGTCCCAAAGTGAAAGAGATTACAACAGAAAAGTTGTATGTACGAGAAAATAAAAAATAAATCTAGAGTAATAATTATTACACTAAGATTTAAAAATCTTTGCTGTGAATAAAACATTAACATAGAGCAACTGAAAGCATTATTTACCTACAGTTGTGTGAACAAAAGGTCTCATTTTGAACAGTCCTTTGTCTATATTTCCCTGGATACAATTAAATAACATAGCAAAAATGAAAGCCAAAATCTTCAAAGTGAAAGTTAAAAAACAGTGTAGTAAGAATCCTAAAGCTTGYGCACTTTTAGAATTTAGAAAAATTATCTAGTTATTGTAATGCTAGCTTTAAACAACCTGGATTATACTTCCTAATTGGCATTGGGTGGCCTGTTTAATCTTCAGCAAATCAAAGCTAGAATTTTAAAGGTATTCAGCTACYTAATGCTCAATGATTTGAGTACTTTAGATATCTCTCTGGAAAGAGAGATTCAGGTCAACTGATCTGAGGTCTTTAGGCCTTTAATTTAGGGATGCATGGTTCCTAACCTATGAATTTATGTAGTCGTTGGAAAGAAGCAAATTCCAAACAGACGAGCTATAGACTACACAAAGCCTCTAGACTATATTCCACAACCGTAAGGATTATCTGGTAGATATAACAGGGTTGGAGGCTTTCAAATCTGAACCTTTCTCCATCCATGTGTTTCCTCATTTCTGTTGTCATTTCCCTKCTGGATGAGTGTATTTATTTAACATGCAGTGGCTTCTTAAGATTTAAACATGTAGTGTTTATTCAGTAAGCAAGCAAAGCCTAWTAATACATTCAGTGAGAAGTGATAAAAATGGGCAAGGTTCTGAGAAAGAAATCTGATTACAAAATATCAGGATTATGTTAAACCATAACATAATCACTGCTAAAGAAAAGCAACTAAAAGGTTATGTGATAAATGTGCGTGAAATAAAGAACAGTTAAAGAACTTGAAGCAAGAGTATACGTTCTYTCTGCCTAAGACAAGGAAATTATATGAAAAAATGAGAAACTGTTCATGAATTAAAGTTAATGTTTTTCACACCTGTGATTAAGTTGAAGAACCTCTTTGCCAAAGGAAGYTGATAGAAAATAACTATAAACATGGCAGTTCTAAATCTGTGTCAGGGCTTAAAGAAACCTGTAGTTATGCAGTTATGAGAATGTGATCAAAYGAAACAACATTTCTATTCTTTAGATTCTGTCTATCCTTTTAGCAACATCTGAGCTTGTGTGCACTCTAGCCCAGTCCAGCTGTGACCACAAAACTCATTCTCACTGATGTTGGTTCAATAAGCCTGCTTTTTCTGACATCAGGGCAGGCATATGYTCAAGCATAGTCACATCTAGCAGCTGGTCATTTATTTCTTTGTTTGGTGATGTTTAACCGGTACCTATACCTTTAGAACAAATTGCATTCAAATATTGTGAATAAGAAATCCCACTGTCCTTTTGAAAAGGCTCAGTCACATTTCACTGTCAAAGACACCAGATTGATCTGTATGATCATTGAATTCAGTGTGGTAAAATATATCTTTWATATTAAACTATTATGGATATGACTTTTAAATGCTCAGCATTGATGCTAAGCTCAATTCTCTGGCTGAGGTTAACAGGGGGGAGTGATTTTGAAGACAGCAGATCTAATTTGCCCACTAAGACCTAAAAAAGCAAGTTCATGCTATCCTACATCCTCTTGCCCCAGGTGCACATCTCTGCCATCTGATAAAATGAGACACAGACACYACTGGAAATCTAATTATCAAGAACACAGACATTTGGGTTTAAGGAGTCATAGTGAGCTACATGGAAAGTTGTTCATTGTGTGAAATGACAAAGTTACCAAATACTTAGTATTTTTTAAAAAGACTCAGAGGAACAAAATAGTCATGTTATGCAAGATACCAGAACCCTATGTAAAGGTCAGAAAAAGGCAACATTTAGGCTCCTATGACAGGACAAATAGACAGATTCAGGCAGAAAATACAGTGGAGGCAAGGTCTGGATTTTGTATGTTCTGGGAAAAATTTAGAATGAGAAAGTCTTTAATAAAGGATTTTTTAAGACATAGATACGGAAAATGGGAGAATCATAACATCTGGGATAATAAATTTTCTGTTAAGTCCTAAAAATTCAATATTAGAAAAAAAAAAAAAACAAAAAAAAACACATAGATTAAGAGCCAAAATAATTTAAATAGGAAATGCTTAGGGGAAAATATAAACAAATGAAGTTCCAATGCATCACAGAGAATAATCAGAGTAAGGTGATCCTATGCAGCTATGATAAACTTCAGGTTAGATGAGTATTCTAAAATACATAGGTTTAAGTGAGAATATTGTTAAGGGAAGTCTTTAGAAACTAGACTGAAGAAAAACAATGTAATATTACAGTAAAATTATATTGGAGGAAAAAAAGTTTGGAGGAATAATGGTATTTGTTAAAGCTGGCTACACAGTTAACTCGGTCAGGTAAYGTTTAGTGACTGGTATAAGCAGAAAGAGTGTAGCAGTAAGGCCATGTARTTACCCCTCTAACCAGGAAGTTCCTGTTGACAGCAAAATGATACAGGATAAACTCTAGTGCACAGATAAAAGTCACAGTGAAAATGATACATCAGTCACTCCCATTTCAGTCTGGTAAGCCRTTCATGATAGGATGTGATACAGCAGCAGAATCTACAGACACCTTATATGACTCATTTTTTGGAACAGTTGGTGAGTGAACTCACTGGAGAGAAAGTTCCTAAGGTAATTTTAGTAAGTGCACATGACATTTTCAAATTGTTAGCCACTGAAAAGCAAAATTGGTAATAATGACTGTTAAAATGATCCTCTGATTCTCATTTTCAGGGGACAAAAAGAAATACATATAAAAAAATTAACTTAAAAAGAGAAATTACATAGAAAGAAGCTTAGTAGGAAATAGAAGCGAGCAGTGAAATGTGTAAAATGTTTGCAGATCACAAAGAGATCATTTAAAGACATGGTACTTAAACACTRTTACTGACTCATGCTTCCCCTTTATCACTTCCTTCTACCTCCTCCTCTTCCTMGATTCTCCAGAAAAAAGTAGAATAGGAGAATACTAGATACATATATAGAGAGAGAGATCCAAATAAATGCAAGTCATGGTCTAACGAGGCAAATAGAAAAGAACTTGATCTCTGACAGCTTACACATAAAACCGTAATAGGGATAGGCGAAAGGGTGAGGAGCATCTTGTTAGCGCTATTAGAGCTTTATGGCTTTTAGCCAGCTATAGCGCTAACAGGTTTCCCATGCTAGAACCCAAAAGCCAGAGGAGCTGACAGATGATCAWAAGGTAAAAGGACCACTCAGTGAAGATAGAGCTCTCACAGGAAGGCTAAATTAACTATCTGTATTGTTATTCCTAGTGGTGGTAAGACAGTTCCCATACCACATCTTCCTTCAGTGTTGAGATCCTTCAGTGGGTTTATTTGTTGTGAAGGATCTATTTTTCATGAAAACCATCAAAATAAAGGTTTCAAAAAGAGAGCAGATAAATTAACACAAGTCATGTCATAAATGAATATTAAAAATAGTATCTGAGATGAAATTTACAGCTCAGGAAGCCCCTAAATTACTGTTTGCCAGAAAGATGTATTCCTTGAATTACCGTTTCTTCTGTTTCTCTTGGTATTTCCATTTACTATTAATGTAGACAAGCTACTGAGACAGACCACAGCCAGGAACAGTGTTGCAATCAAATTTTATAGATTGTATATAGAAACCAAGAACATCACAAATCTAATATCTAAAATTTTGTAGCTATACTTGGTTAATTAAGGAGTGAGAAGAGCTTTTTCTCTTGCATGTAACATTAATAAATTCCTCAGATGTATGATCCCTTGATGTTAACTTCAGAAAGGATACTGAAAGAACAAAGGTAGCTGGCTCATGCAACTGCTAAAAAGCATTTCTTAATTTCATGTATAATGTGAAATTTCACAGTTAAACAGACAGTATTATTTAACATATGCATTGAATTTTTGCTGTCAAAAAACTATAGAATTTAAAAGAATTTTAGATCTCAAACAAAAAAATGAAATACAGCTCCACTTACAAACACTCTGATCTTAATCATTTAAAAAATATTATGTCAACTCAMAAACCCACGTATCTTGAACGATGAGGGAAAGTTTAAAGCTTTTCTTTAGAACAAGTACATTTCTATAGTCTTAAATGTACTCAGATTTGAAGAGAATAGAGATGGTGGTAGAGAACAGGCTATAACCAACTTGGGAGTTTACAGCCACAGCTATAATGTTTCAATGTATCAAATGTATAATGTATCAAATACTAAGCAATTGTGCAGGCCATCCTCTACTAGTAGCAAGTGTGATATGATCATTAATACAAATATAGCCATATCTGTGTAACAGTACTTGTAAGTACCTCACGTACACAAACAGCATTTTATGAGTATATAGCACTGGAAAYATTCATATTGTAGATCCAAGTATATTCTGTATGCTAAACTTTGTTCTAGTATAGTGAAAAAATACGACTCCTATTTCAGCCTCTAAAACCAAATGAAGCCTATTGTGACAAAATAATAAGTTTGCCCAGTGCAATTTAATCCATATATCTTCCAGCAAAACAGAAATCACACCTCTGGACACCCTGACTGGACAGAAATCACTAGCATAGACATTTCCTGTTGTTGGCATCAGAAAGGAAACACACTCTACTAGGAAAAGTAGATTTATAAAGATATAAATTAATCATACTGTAATTTTATCTGTATAATCAATTCACTAACTACAAAATATTTCAATAACTTCAATAAAAAAAAACAAGAGCAAGAGAAACTCTTGAGTTAGTTACGGCACACTGATACCTTTTAAGCTCATTTTCAAAAATTCTTCTTAATATATCAAGTAAAATAAGTCCTTTCTTTGCAACAATCTCTTGAATAAAGCAAGTGTAAGCAGGAGACTCTCCAAGTGCTTTCTAAACACATATATTAGGATTGAATTGTTCACTCCAATCTTCACATACTCTGTCAAAACAGAACAGCCCCTCATTCTTTCTCTCTCAGGCTTTTAGGGGTTGTAGGCCCTCAACTGATTCCCCAGGGCCTCCRCTTTCTGACGTCATCCTCCACTACATTATTGGATACACCTTTTAAATTCAATTTAGTTTGATTTTTCCCTCTAKGTTAAGATAGATATAGATTTTTCTCCCATCTGTTGCACAGATGTCTCAAATGACGAAATGTTAGGGAAAATATTGAATTTCTGAAACTTTTTATTTATTTAGAAGGTGAGAGGTATTTAATCTTCCTCCATATGTTGTAAAGAAGGCAAATCAATCAAAAGGATGAACTTCTGTGAGTATGGGTAATGTATCAGAAAAGCTTTCACTGTTCCCTAATATCTCTTGATTGCAACTTCTACTAGACACTGTGTGTGACCTCAATAACAAAGAAAAAAAAAACACATGCAAGAGACTGAAAACAATTAAAAATAATAGGGAATAATAGTATAAAGATTATTGCATCTTTACTGCAGGAAATAATCACAGCTTTGGCATGAAAAATGAAAGCTTTCAGTGAATACTGTCACAGAAGATCTACTGGCCATATTTCTTTCAGACAAATGGAATAAAGTTTTTTAGAATAAACTTTTAGAATAAAGTTAAAAAAAATAAATAAAAAGGGAGGAGATCATAAATACTTCCACGTAAACTAAGGTGCACATTCTTAACAGTGTTAAAGTGCTGTAATGAACCTCAGGTCCCATGAGAATGCTGACTGTGCAGGGATCGCTTGGTGAGGCAGAACCAACAGTGGCTTAAAATTACATAGATTCTGTTGCCCAGTGTGGGAGAGAGCGGTGCTGTGGGAGAAGGGAAACATCCCACTGAAGTGGGAAGATTTGTTCTGACTCTGACTTCAGACTTTAGTTCAAAGACTTCGCATTCAGAACATTGGTTATGCTAGCTGAGAAAAATCCACATGGTATTAGTTCAGAAGGGGTAATATTTAAGAGCATGAGCATATGCTTCCACAATGTACCTGTCAGAATAGCTTGGAAAGGAGTTAGTTAAAGCTGTTATGAAAAGATCTGCACAATACAAGTTATTTTGATAGCTGACTGGGTTTCTTTTTATGATTCTTGTGCAGTTTTCTGAGCATTACAAAACCACTTTCCAAAACTACAATAAGTTTAAAAAATAAGCTATTTAGGGTAAGCTGTGGAGTTTGCTTTAAAAGACTTATGTAACTTAAAAAATCAAATGCAACTCTTCTCATAAACCACTGCTTATTCCTGCACAAAATCAACCCTATGATGCCACTTTTCAACAAGAAATGACTTGGTTTAATGTATTGTATACCTCATTCTCATTTCACCCTGTGATTCCAGTTATGGAAATCCAGAGACAAATGAGTGTTTGCAACACATTTCAAAATCACTTACATATTTCTTTCCTCAGATCATTAAGCTCACTAGAAGTTGCTTGCCTCTCTTCGATCCTATTTATCACTTCTGCTTAAATTGATAGGACATACAAAAAATTCTGATTGAATACAGTACTTAAAAAGCTGGAGAATCATGCAGTCAGTAACTCCAGGGCATCTCAAAAAGTGTGGTAAGTGCAAATAAATAATCTCCACGATAKGAAGTCTTAAACTAAGCTTACAAAACTGAGAGGTAACATTCTTCATCCAGGTCAGACTGATCTTCAGACTTAGTTCAGCTGATTGTACAAGTACAGAATATCATTCATATGAACTTTACCCTTTGATAGTCTAATCCTTCTAAACATACTCAAGACTTCTCACACCTCAGTGATCCCCAAGGAACAAGCTGAAGAAAAAAAGATACTGCTTGAAAAAGAATGCAAAGTGACAAATATAGGCATCACTGGTCAGGGCTGGCTATCTCACAATAAGGAATTTTGTAAGAAACTGATGGAATTAACCTAACCACTATAATCCACTCTGCAAACCACACAGACAACATTTTTCAACACAAACAAAACGCAGAACATAGCCTGTTCACGCTGCCACAAAGCACCTGCCCCAAGAAGTCAAGCTTGGTTTATCTCAGAAGATGACAGGATGTAAAACATACTACAAAGTACTTTTAGGAAGCAGAGGCGTATTTCATTTGTTTCATCTTTGCTGTTCTATTCACATTACCACAAGAAGTGTTCTCTATGAAGTTCTCATTGCTTAGGCAGCATGCACTTCATAGCCAATTGCCTTACAGACTTGGTTCATTCCTACATAGAGCTGGGGATATGCTTTCCTAGAATGGTGACATACTGCTGTGCAACATTCCTCTAGAAGACGTGGGAACCTTGCCTGCGCTGGTTTACTCTGGCAGATGGAGCTTTTAAATATTTATCAAGCATTCAGTATACCCTTGCTGTGATGAAAGAAATTTTAAGTATTTAACTAGAAGCAAGCTACTCATCCAATACTAAGGAGAAAAAAATTAGAAATATCTCAGAAACAGAGTTATTAATGGAAGCATTATGAGGCTAAGCTTATGACACATATAAAAAAGAGCAAGAACATGACATTATGATAGGTTACAAGCTTTCTGCATCTATTCTTTGCATAAGGCATTTATGATTAGATGATTACATACCTCCTAAGCAACTCTTTAAATGTCTTATGCTGATAGCACTGATGCCATATTTTTAATTTGAAAGATATACAAAAAGGATATGCTATGCCACTTGGCCATATAAAACATATGAAACTTCTGAGGCTGGGTATGTTGACCTTAAATTCCATAAAAAGAATATTAAATGTTTGACATGAAAA
The DNA here is from genome assembly GCF_003343005.1 of Rhea americana. NCBI lineage: Eukaryota > Metazoa > Chordata > Aves > Rheiformes > Rheidae > Rhea > Rhea americana. Next base: position 212,662 of record NW_028185184.1, read on the forward strand.
GGAGAAAAAAAACTTGTTAAATATGAACATTGTGAAATTCTTTTAAAAAGGCAAGAGTGTGAATAAAATATTGTTATAAAATAAGTATGAGTAGTTGCTACTCCCTGAATGGCTCTTTTATAGGCAGTAGGTTACCAAAAGGGCAGACAGAGTACACTGTACACCAGCTTCTGTTTTCAGCAGCTGAGTGCAGCATATACCAAAGTTATAACCCAACAAAGGTAAATAGCGATAGGCCCTCAGGCTTACACATTCTTTACTGGAGAAAAAAGTATTTCAGCTAAAGAGGGATAGATTGGTTAGCAGGTGGCTAACCAGCATGATCCCAAATTTAACCACAAACATTTCTTTTTGTAATTTCAATCTCAATTACAGTTTTAAATATTTTGGAAGTCAAACTAGATGAAATGATTTTATATTTCATGGAATGGCTATCTGTAGTTGATCACTGTAGCGGTACAAAGCATTGGGATATGATCTAGGAATGCTGCTCTGTAGCTTGCCATTGAAATTCTGAAAATTAAAGTGGTGATTCTGTGATTCCTTAGGGGCCTAATTTACAGTTTCAGATCCAGGCTGACTTGGCAGTGACTTTTCTATGATTACCATAGCAGAAACTTATATAGTAACAGCTGCAGAAGAACAAAAATAAAATAGAAAAGTTTAGAATGAGTATATATGCACATGTATGCACATACAAGCTTTTGAACTATTGCTGCCATAATAAGCACTTCAATTAGAGAAATGGTTGACATAAAAACTAGACTTTCATATATACCAATCAGTTTTGACCTTTAATCGAGGGCTGGCTGTGAAAGTAAATTTTTTTGGCTGAATATTTTGTAGTTTTGAAATGTAGCTCCATAACCCATAGAATTTAGAAAAGCATTTAAAAAAATCAAACAATACTACCATTTCTCTAAGTACACAATGTTAAACGCATCAGTAATTTCATAAGTTTCACATGTAAGTAGTTGCCCTAGCTAGGCAGATAATCAGATTAGCAGACTGAAAATACTATACATTACAATGTTTGTTGTTACACTAACATCAGACTTGAAATATTAAAAGCAGCTTCTCAAACTCTGTTTATGCAAACTGCTATCTTTATATTTGGAGGTAAGAAAAAAAACTCTGAAGATATTTAGAATAGTGTTTTTTTTCCACAATATACCTTGCTTAATTTTCTTTCTAATTTGGTAAATAAGGAAGCTTAAATTAAATGTTTCTCAATGTTAGACAGCAATTTTGGATTTAGGCTCAGAAAGGCATAGGCTTTCCACGGGAATCACCACCCTACCAGTTAGCTCATTTGCAGTTGTTGGGTAGTTGAATAACCTCGTATTAACAGTAAAACCCATCTAATAATCCACTATGTTACTAAGTCTTATCGGAAAATTAAGATTCAATTCAGATTTAACTTGAATACATGGTCACACACATTTTCAACAAATAAACATTTTTTTAAGTGTTAAAATATGACCAGTATACTTCAAAATATTTTTCCTAACTTGTACAGTATTTACTGAGTCCTTGAACTTTCTTTAAATTGTACAAGTCCTACAAGTCCTTCCTAGCCCAGACAGTTCCTGTTATAAGCATGAGGCAGACCTCCACTAACATCTGCAATGCTGTCTCACCACTGCAGGAACCTGCAGGTAGAACTTTTTAAACAAGAGCATGACAGCAACACACACATAATCTTGTTTGCAAAATACGCTATCATAACTTTTCAAAGTTGTAGTAAACAAAGTGAAACAAGACGAACAAACCACAACTAAATGTCTATCTGAATAAATAAAACAGATTCTATAATATGAATAACCAAAATAAGTCCCAGGCAAAATGGAATTTAGACTCTTTTAAAAATTATATTCTATCCTTGATGAGAACCCAAGTTAGACAGTGGTTTGACCAGTATTTGTTTCAGCCTTTTTCTTAAACTGGAAAAAGTTCAGCATCAAAAATAATAGAAAAAGTTCTAGTTTGCTAAGAATAAATTGAGCTAGAACCTAACCTACAGTCTCTGAAGTAAAATATTCAGCACGATACATTAAAATAAAAGATTTCATAAACAAACCTCCCTATTGCCCACTAAACCTTAATAGTTAAATAAACTGTCACATTTTTTTTGGATTATACTGAACAGCAGAGGGGAAGTTTYCCATTTTTCAACAAGACTGTAGCTTGGTGGTAGCTTTGATGCTTGCTTTCCTCAGCAGTCTTCCTGTGGCTATGGGTGTTAGAGGTACCCGGGTTCCTAGCTAAGACCGCCCTGTATTGCAGTGAGTTTCAGCCAGGCTCAGTGATTCAGGGAAATGTTTACGTTGAAGCAGCTGATACAAACTAAATCGGATAGTATCTTTCTCAGCTTCCCAGGCTTATCATTTTTGCCACAATTAACATCATTAACTGAAGAAACAAAATCCAGTAAGCTCTGCTCATCCTGCAAGAACTCTTTAAGTATTCCAAACTTTGACTGTGTTGTGTCAAATGAGCATCAGAGAATCAATGAGAGCACAGATCCTTGCACTTCCCTGACTTAAGCACTCCATTTAAGATGATTTAAATGTTTCAAATTTTACAGCTCAGAGAATTTCCTTTCTGGATAACAGTTATAATATAATACAAACATGCTTCCTTACAGCTTCAGGAAATGAAAAATAAATAAATAAATAAATCCTTAACTTCCTTTGCAAACAAATGAAGTCTCCAAAATTGTATGTAGGGTTGCAGTGTCCTTCCTTTCAGGTTTTCTGTCAGAATCATTTATATGGACAGAAACAAAAGAACTGTAACTTGTACATTATAGTCTCACTTTAAAATGAAAGAATGTAATTTCCACCTGATTAAAAAAGTGGACTGAATGCTTCTGAGAGAGGTACTAGGATCTTAAAATCACAGTTAAAAAAATAAAGAACAAGAAAGAAAAAAAGGCAATGTGCCCCTACCATTTCTCAAACATCTGCAGTGTCAGTAGCATGTGTGTTTTGGTAATACACTCTTGCACAGTATGAAGGCAAACTTGAAGATGGAAATACATATCATGGCAGGAAACAATGAGTACAAGAAATATTTGATAGCTCTAGCTAAAGCTATAATTTCATGGACTTCTTTATTTCACATGCAACTTTCATTCCAGAGAACAGTTTTCAGAAATAAGGATTCTAGTAAGTGAAAAGCACTAAAAATGGAAATTGTAATATATACTAAAAAAATCATGTTGGTTTCCAGGTAATGCCATTGTGACTATTGATTTCTAAAGAGCGTCAGCAGCTGAAGTGAAAAGTGGAAGAATTAAGACTAATTTTTATGGAATTTGATAAAAACATCAGTATCCGCAGAAATTTATAGGGAGGTGTGGGACTCCTGAAAAATATGAAATGCTAATGGTAAAACATGATTTATTAAAATGAAATATTTCATTTTCATCTGTCTTGTAGCTACATGAAATTCTCATCTGTAATAAAAAACTAACTTGAATGCCTGTAAAATATATGCCAAAATGAAGTCAAAGGAGACTGGAAACATTAGTGATCAATTATAAACTTGAGTTTCAACAGCCATTAATTTTAAAGTATTTAATCTGTGTATTTCTGAGATGATGTCTTCCCCATAGTAAATCCTGCACTCTGAGCTTGGTTATTGCTCAAGTACTGAGAGCTTGAAGAGGTAAAAATTACTGCTGGTATTGCTGCAATGTCTCATGGCAAAATGAAGGTAGAAAGTTGTTAAAAAAATACAGAGTTGTTAGTCTATTTTCATTTTAACATAACTTTAAAATATCACTTCTTTCAGAAAAACTTATTCATGTATGAAAAGGTCTCACAAATGGCAAATTTAGGACATAATTTAGAAGCTTAAACATTTGAATAATAAAGTGTCTCTGAAACTAAGTTCTGAATGGGACACAAAACCAAAAAGTCACACCAAACTTTTTTTTTCTCTTCTTCCTGTTTGATCAGGTAAAAAAGACAGCTGTTCAGATTTTACTCTTTGTAAGAGAAATAAAGCCTTTTGGCACAGGCACCAAAAAAGGCAGGAATGTTATTAGTAATGTGAGGAGAGAAGCACCATTCTCTGATATGTGCCTTACAAAGACACTATGAACTCATGGTAAGATGCCCATCTCCTTCTAATTTCAATGGGAATGAGGCACAGCATGAAGAACTGAGGTACAAATTTGAAAGCATTGCCATCTGGCTTGTAAAAGTATTAAATATACCTTTGACCTTTGAAGGTGAATGCGGTGCTAGTCATGTAAGAAAGACACAGAAAACTGTAGGTTTTTATGAATCTAAGGACTTTCACAATAAATTAATACATTTTAAAAAGCTAAATTAAGTTTATATTATAAATAAAAGCTTCTGTAAAAATAATATTGAGCAATGAATGAAGCTGAGGTTACAAATCTATGCAACAATACATTACCAATAGTGTGGATTCATATCAATATCAGATCATCAGACAAACATTTGCAAGATTTGACCCACAAAGATGGATTGATTCCCATAAACGCTGAAATAAAAAGGCAAAAAATAATTTGCCTCTTTTTTGTGACAGACTACTTCCTTGGCACAGTGACAGTTATACATTCATGCAGCTAAATAGCTCTCACGCAAAAACTGTTTGTGCCCTCCTGGTTCAGAGCATCTATACAGATAGCTCACAAAATTATCTCAATCTGATTATGTAAATATGCCCATACACATATACCACTTGTTATAGCCTATTAAAAACACTACTGAAACAAACAAACAAACAAACAAAACCAGAGACAAGTGTTGGCTTGAATCAAAAGGGGAAAAATAAGCTAAGGCTTGTTTTCTTTCTTCTTCAAGTCATCAGCCTGTAAGGTTTTCAGCATTAAAATCAGAACTGCAATTCAGACAAACAAGTCATGGTGTCCTTTGCTGGCACCTCAAGCTCTGATACCCTTGGTCAGTCAGGCTAGCTCCGTTAATAAAGTCTCCTCCCTTTCCTTTTCATGTTTCCTCAAAGCAGTTTARTGATGGACTCCTGTTTGGTGTTCACAATTGCCTTTGCTGTTCCAGTTGTAGCTCATCCTAGTTCTCCTGGAAGTTCTGAGAAAAAATAAGGAATGCATGGGGTCTGCTCTCTATACTACACAAGACTGGTCAGAACTGAACCCTGTATTATAGTCAGTTTCAAAAAATTTTTAACTTCACTGGTAATTCTGCTATCTGCTGCTCTTCTAAAAGARACAGATATTTTCTCTCTCTTTCTCTCTTTTTTAAAAGAGAAAAATTTGCAGAAATGTTTCTGATTATGCTCCATAGATCTCCATAAAGGCTGATAGAAAATTGGATGCCCTCATTTCCTCTAACTTACACAGAGCTTTCCGGCAATCCCCCAAATCAGTTTGTCCTTCATTTTTCATCCATCTGATGATGTCTTTCATCRTTTCTTAAAATATTCTGGAACCTTTTTCCCAGTAAAGACCGAAAGATTTTGTTTACCATGTTTATTGTTGCATTCTGGCCATCAAGCTGTCTTTAATCCTAGTAGAAAATGAACAGAAGCATTTGCAAACCAAAAAATTGAGTCTGTGCTCAAGCTGTCTAAGACTTCACAGCCAGTCAACAGAATACCCGCAGAGAGCAATTCAGCCTGCAGTCTGGTGATACCTGGCTCTCTTCACTGACCAGAGAAGAATCTAAGGTGATTCATCTCCTAATATGAATGCCTCAGCTCTGTGGACTGAATCTGGGACTGAATCGTGTTTGCATCCCCCTGAAAGTAAAGTATATTGGGGGGGGGGAGGGGAAAGCCTCAAGCAATTTAATGAGGTTCACAGAATAGGACAAAAGCCAAACTTACCAAGTTCCTGTCTAGCTTTCTGTTTCACCTGACTCGCATAGAGCACTATTTGTTTTAGTTATCTAGTATCTTTGTCTTGAGCATTGCTTGCTGTTGATCAGTCAACCTAGCATTATGTAACCACAAAAATAGCATTCTGATTTGGCAGGGTCATGGGGCATATACCACAGAAAGCCATCCATGTGCTTTGCCCAACCTATCTCTTGTCACTTGATATTTACTGCTTTTAAAGAACACSTGGTGGCCTTGACAGTCAGGGAAAAAAGAAAAACATACATGGTTGTTTCTTGCCACGACTAAAATTATTTTTCTGCCTGATAGTCATAAGATCGAGAAACTAATGATATTAGTGTCCTACCACTGACAGGCAGCACACAGTCATTTATATATGCAGAAAGCCAATAGGCTCTCAGAACTAAATCCATTAGACCAAGAGTTCATCCTCATTTCAATCACTGTGTCCTTTATTCTTGCTGTCTGGTCACCTAGTTACAAATTACCTGTATGATCCAATGAAGACAATTAAACTGCTAAGTAGTACCAATGTTGCAGYACCTTAGTCTTTTGGAAACTACAGAAAAGCATTTTCATCCTTGCATTCCCTTCCTATTCCTAAAATAGCTACTAATTTCATTTTTTCTATTTCCACTTTCTTTATCTATTTATTCTCTTTAAATTATGAATTATGAATTAAAAATGGTAACACATAAGAGCTAAGAAATGCTTAGTTCATAGAAGTATTTTTATTGAAGAAAATGGACTTGGATCCTAATTGCTTTATAATATTATGAAACAATTGCCTAACGAATTAACCTTTTTCAACTGGCCAAGAAGCAGTAGCAAGTAATACGAGGAGTAAATGTCCAACAGAAATCTTACTACTGGGAGAAAGGTGCACACATACAGAATTACAATACTTATTATAATATTCATATGTATAATACGTATTATACACATGGAATAGTAATACTTAAGAAAGCTTAGTGACATGTTAAAAACATTTCACAGAGACACACTTCTCTAAATTCTTAGTTCAGAGTGACAGTAGTTGTTCAGAGCAGAATATATTATTTGCTACAGTATGTTTTTAAAAATACTGTCCTTCAAGGCATGTCTGTTACCAATCCTAACATTCATATGATCAAATACTCATTATTTCTAATGATGCAACATCCATCCTGCTCTTACAAGCAACTATGTGGTCGCAAAAAAAGGATGGTCTATTTTAATTAATATGACACATTCACAGCCATCCAGCTGCAGCAACAGAAATACGTTTTTTAAAATCTATTAGAGAATATACCTGAGAAAGTTGTTACATGCATCTCTTTCAACTTTCACTRTATTTGCTCTTGTAAGACACTTATTTCTGGAAGCACACAGAACGCTAAATGTTACCAAGGATCCTCTACACTGAGGGTGATGGCTATCAGAACTTCCACATGGTATACGCGTGATTTGTGATTGGAGTGGCATACACTAATGACTTTCGACCTCTGAATGATAGGGAACAGCACAGCTCTATAAACAATAGAGCATCGACTTGATGAGCTCTGCTCAAACCAGAGAAACAAACATATAAAAGAAAACACCTAAGCTCTATCTACTACTCTCTCTCATGGATCCAGAATAGCCTRCATATTACCTAACACTTTCATCTATAAATGCAGTTGAAGTAAATTATAGTGTCACGATGATGACTGCCAGAAGAGTATGTGCTAAAATTCCTCATAGACTTCTAGACCTGCATGCTTTTAGGCTGTCACCCAACCATGTTGTTACATTTCCAGTTATAGATTCCAAGTATTTTTTTTTTTTAATATTATTATCTGCTTATCATTAGTATTTTTGCTTTGCTGAATTTTAGGAATGAGAAAATAACCAGAGGTAAGATCTAGAAACCTTACACGGTATGGTCAGTCCCACTGTGTTGAATTCAATTCCTAACAATAAGGATTACAAAACTATCTCAAAATTGTTTGAGAGCTATTCTAATAAGAGGAAGCTACAATTAATTGGCAATGGAGGTAAAAATAGCCAAGGCATGAATGTTTAGTTCTCAATTCCCCCTTTGCCTCATAGTTCAGCAATAGTTATCTCATTCTTTTGCCATCTGGCTGTCCTTTTGAAGTGGGCAATCTGGTACACATTGTTCAAAGAAGATTTGACAAGGGCATTAGGTGCTGAGATCATTATGTCCTTCACACTCCATGCCTAGACTCCCTCACAAACTATACTTTTTTCAATCATGATCACTGGGTAAGAGGCTGCATGTAAGACATCTATTCTGGAAGAGCTCAGAGAGGAATTACATTACAAAACAAACAAAACAAACCAAAAAACCCCAAAACAACAAAAAAAATCCCCAGCCTCTGATGGTTTCTAAAGGCAGCGCTCTTTTTGTTGTGTAATTAAGTGATTTAGATCATAAAGCGAAAGGACCTGWTTCACCTTCCGTCATACTACATTGACAACTTGCCCAGAAGATATTACAATGGTGAGGAAAGCAACACATGTATCTGTAAAAGACATATGAAAAGTTATTTATTTTTGATGTTAGGGACTTAGAGGGGCCAGAGATGAGAAAGGAGAAACTTCCTGCATCTTTCWATGTTAAAAACAATTTTCAGAAGTTTTTAGTTGCAAAGCATTGTATGTGTTGTACAGCTATTTAAGTGGAAACATTAAAACACAGCTATAATGTGCACATGAGCAAAACAAAATATTAAGATCTAATCATGTGAAAACTACCAAGGACCAAATAAATACTTCAACTTATACTAAGTACTCCAGTTCATTGCTATACAAGTGTTTATCCCACGAAACTTATAAAATCATGCAAACCCCCCCAAATACTGTCATATGCAAAGCAGTGACTTGAAGACTTTTTAATCATTGACAAAAAGATCAACTTAATAACATTTAGAAAATATAAAGTTTTATTTGTAACTAGCCTAAGTCAGTGCATATTTATTGCCAAAGATTGCTGTCCATCTAGAATAGCTACTGCTACATTTTAAAGCAAATATACAGCGTTTACCATGTACAAAAAGAATGTATTTCATTATATTGTTTTTAGACTATGTCTGTATTAGGTGCATTTGTGCAAGATGCTTGTTCGGGGAGTACTTCTGACACTGAAAATTCAGAAGAAGATAATTGAAGTTGTCTATATTTCCAGTAAAATAACATCTGATATGAGAACTAAGTGATACCTCAAAAATTTGAGCTCATCTCCTGACAAGTCAGGGTTGATGAAACAGGTGAAGCTGCTGAGGGAAGCCGTCTTCTGAACTGTCTTCAAAATTCATGTGAGCAGACTAATAAAGACATTCTTTGCAATAGCTGCCACGACAATATTACACGTAACTCCTGCTATCAGTGCCTATGGCTTACTGTGGGTGAAGTTAACACAACATACATGAGCTGGTTCCTTAGCTTACAGTTCCCTTGCTGAGTTCTATTAGCATTTTTAGACTGTAAATATGTTTGCATTTGACATGTATTGACAAAGATGGATGATTTATCCTTCATATCTCACAATAAATTATAGATGTGGGATATACACCATTCATAATATATTCTAAAGATCATCATCATACATGAATCTCCCCATTCCTTGAAACGGTCTGAGAAGGGAAAGGAATCAGAAATGAGGGCAGAGGTTACACTTCACAGGCTGCAGTAGAAGTAACTGACATTTTTAAAGCTACTGAAGTTTTTAGCAAATGCTGCCATACTGCTGTATTGTGCTTTATCATAGTCATATTATTGAGGTTTATTTAAAAATCATGAGCAAGACATTTCTTCTTCTTCCAAAAAAGTGCACATCATCCAGAGAGAGAGAGAGAGAGAGAGAGAGACAGACAGAGAGAGAGAATATTTTGTGATGTTTTTGGTTCCCCTCAGCATCTTATATTTCAGTAGGAAATATATCAGGAAAAAAACATATACATTAAATACAATCACCTAGTCTTGATACATGTTAAAATTMCCACAATATTCAGTACCAGAATAAGCAGATGAACAAATAAAATCTGGGCTTAAGCCACCTGAGTTACAAGTTATGTTTTCAAGTCATGAAAATTACTAATCATTTTCCTTCAAATTAAATATTTAAATGTTCTTCATAATTTACAAGTAGTAAGATCTTCAGTAAAATCTTTGATTTGGTGCACCAAAATCACTAGTTAATTTTTGAACATATTGCCAAAATTGAAAGGAAAACAGTGGAATTTGGGAGAAAATATTTCTTAATAGAGACAAAACATAAAAGGTAAATAAATACCAAGAAGAAGAAGAAACTAAAACAATTAAAAATTTACATTTTCTTCTAACTCCCTACATTATTGTAAAAAAAAAAAAAAAAGGCAAAAACCCAACAAAACACTAAAACTAATCACAAAACCTGCCTTATTTCTCCATCAATGCCAAAGTATTCTTAAGTGCCTTACTGCTTCCTTCACTTCTTTTTCCATACATCATCTCAACTGTCTAGAGGTGTCTCCCATATTGTGTCATCTTTGTATCAAAAGCTTCTATAAAAAAACCTGTTACTTCCAAAAACATATTTCTTCAAGATGTTTTTCAGTAACAATAACTAAATATTCATACTCTTCCTAGTATGCTTTGTGCTCTTAGGTTTCTATAGGGCAATCAGTATGCCACTGTTTAGTATAACTGTCCTTTCACATATTTCTGTTAATATCAGTGCCATAGCACATGTGCCTCCAAAAATATCTAATTCCACTGATAAAAAAGCATGACTGGCAGAAAAATGAAACGTGCAAAAAGAAAAAGAAAGTCTTCTTTTGGCATTACGTTTTCAAACTGGAAGAGGCATACCACATGTAAAATATAAAGTCCATGAAATACTTTAACCACCTTTGAGATGGAAAAGGGTATAAAATGACAAATTTTATTTCCATTAAAAATTAATGTTATTGGAAATAGGGTAAGGTGCATGACTAAAACTTATCAAAAGCTAAGTGACTCTATTTAAAAAGAAGTGTGAAAGAGTTCAATGCAACAATTTAAGTAGATGTATTTTAGACAAGTTCAAGGTGGCTTAACCAGGGCTCACCTTAAGCCTGGTGAAGACAACCTGTGTTAAAAGGTCTATAATGTGAAAGTCTAGAACTGGACATGATGTAGATGTACATCATGTAGATGTGACAACTGTCATTCTGGCTAACTCAGTAGGAATTTGAGCAAAAGACCACAATRCTAGTAATATGCACCAACTTTGGTTAAAGGTTAAGGTTTTCTAAGGAGGGTTAAGTTAGATTCTCTCTCCTCCCTTTAGAAAGCCTCTGTTTGTATGCTATTAGGAAAGCTACCAGTCTCCAGAYCACTCTCACCATCATCGGTGTTTACATAAAACTTAAGAAAAATTAGAGAGACCAAAAAATTCAAACCTCCTTTCAGCCACAGAATATTCCAGCAAATTATTTAGTAAAGTCACAGCCACACTTGCCAGTATTATCTATTAATATTACCAAGAGTCATGCAAGTGATAATCTTTTTTTTTTAATCTACATGATTTAAAATCCATCTATATTTCAGCAACAACATTCTCCATTTCATTGTTTTCTGTTAACCCAAACCCTACGTCTCTCCCAAACTYGCTGCCTAATCCTAGCTGCAGCCTATAGGACTACATTATGTAAAGAAATCTCTACCTACACAGGAGTAACTGCAGCCCATGAAAGTACAAAACTAATCACAGCTGGAGCCTCTTCCTGAGCCACATTCTTCTATATGAGCTTATCTCTTAAATATTTAGGTACGAAGTGGACAAATTGTGTATACCAATTCTAAATTTAGGGCTGAGAGAAACAGATGGACTAATGTACAGAGGGGCAAAGCAGATCTCTCAAGTTAAGGCTTTGTGCCTTAACGGCTTTCTTGACTCCATCCAAGTATCCTCCTGCTAAAAGTCCACTGGTTAGAACAAACATAAGGTTAAGATAACAATATAAATAATATAAAAGGCTAAGGTCAAAGTTCAATAGTGTGCCTCCAATAGATGTCTGTGTTACTGCACCAAACACCTACTTCAAAGTTTAAGACTGACACAGGTTTAACAACATCTGGTTCACTTCCAGGTTAGACTAAGAGAAACCARTGGAGTTTCTCACCAGATGTCCCTATTAATACTAGCTTTAATTTTAGTGCAAAAGCCACTTCTAAATGGCTATCTACCCTTTAATGTGTACTATCTATCAAGATATGCCTCCAAAATTTTTACGCAAGAATGAAATTGCTGAACAAGTTTAGATTAGTAGCAAAAATTCTTGGACACATCACACTAATCTATCATTGCTCGCAGCTTGACCATTTTTCCTTGATCAGGAATATACATATATATACAGTTTTCATCAGAGCACCACATTTTTAGGATAAAAGGAGAGCACTTTAGAAGGAAGCGCTTTTTGCCAGTGCACAACACTGAAGAGATGGTTTAAAGGCCACACTTTGCCTCTCTACATTTCCTACTTTGATGAAATGCAACATTTCTTTAATAACTCAGGATTACCAACTTTTGCTTCAACTTAATTTTGCTTCAGCTTCTTCTGATTTGGTTCTGGCTTTTCCTTTATCAATTCATAATAAAGAGTCAAAGATCAGCCTACAAAGAAATAAACAATAAATAATTGTCTCTGATAGGTAATACATTTATTTGTATATTTATCTGTCAAGATTGTAACTAAGCCATGTTCTCCCCTCACTTGCTACTTTAGTCTTCCTCTGTTGGCAGGTAGTTTGTATTTCTCAATCTTCCCTATTTCCACAGACAATGACTTAAAAAACAAATCTATATTTGACCTGAGGACTACAAAGTTTCTCATTCCTTTTAGAAAGRATGAGAACTCCAAACTATTTGCCTGCCTTAGCTAAACAGCTTTCTGCTCAGGGTATTATTTTTGACCCTTAATGCAGAAATAATAATCAGTCATCCAGTCAACTAACCTCCTTCATCAGATTACTTTCACTCACRTTCTTTATCTGATTTTCTTAGAGTTACTTTACATAGCAAATATTGTTAGGCTTTTTTCAGGTCTAACTTAAGTTTTATCAGCTTGTTGTCATATGCCTCAAAGTGCAGAAGGCCTTCCAACAGTAGCCCGGTCCCTTTATCATGAAYATATGATTACAATCATCATACCAATGTCAATGTAGAAATTTCTACTGTGGGGAAATAACAAGGCATGGGGAAAAGCCTCAGTGCAAGAAAAAATATGTAGCATCTATAATAATTTTTAATAGAACTCACAAAATGGGGGTGGGCTATTCATATGCAGGTACATTCATGTCTTACTTTAATATATTATTGCCATTGCTGGTACTAAATCACCAGTCTCTTGTACCAAGATAATAGATTTGGTTGTTTTAAATATGTGCATTTAACATTTAAGAAGACAGACCGAAGCAATACTCAAGTTTTCTCTGAAGTCTGGCTCTCAAAGCCTTCTTCAATAATGCTTATGTCAACAACTGACCAGTCAGCTCTGGGCAACAGAGCAATAAAAATAAATTCATCTTTTTAAATGTTAATGGGTTTAAAAATTGCTCACTAATTACTTCAACTTTCCTCTGATCACTAACCAAAATATTTAGAATTAACATTCTGTAGTTTGCTTTATTACACCTCTGTACATGGAGAAGTTATATTTGTGTACTAGTATGATATCAAAAGTTATTCTTTTAACTTCAATGCCTTCTCTCAGATTATAGAACCTTTATCTAGCATGTGGAAAAGTACCATTTTAATGACAGCATGTTTCATCTTAAGGCACAAGCAAAATGCTCAGAAAGTTACAAATAGCTTCTTTAATCAAGTTTACTCCAGCAGTTCATCAAACTTAATCTTAGCATTTCAAAACAGGCAAACAAATGGAATTAATTGTTCTAACTATGCACTATGTTCAGCTATGCAACTAGAGACTGAAAGTAATGGAGGCATGACATCTGGACTGTACCACTATATGTGGAACAAAATATTTGCCAGTACATCCTGATATGATTCAGTAAACACATACAAGAGATAATAAACCAATTATTCTTCCAAACATATAAAACTCTTCCAGTACCTAATAAAATTCCCATGGRAACCTAATGTCTTACTCAAGTCTTCTCCTTAAGCGCTACCCCAGCAAATCCCCACTTTTTTTCTGATAACTAATTCAATGAAATAATAGAGCTTTCTAAGAGTGAAAGGGGGAAAAAAAACCAAAAATAATTAAAAAAAAMCAGTTCTCATAGTTCTTCTACCTTTATCAGAGAAAATGTTGTTAAAGGTGTTTTATTACAACCACCTCCATTCTATTTTAATCGAAAAAATATTATTTCAGTAGAGGTGGTAGGATGCTTCCTCTACTTTCTTCTCCTTTCTATAAGTGTATCTTAAATAAGCAGGAGATTTAATATCTTGACTATTCCCAAATTATTGTCTACTCTGTTACATGATGCATTAGTTGACACTTTACATTTTGCCAAGCATAATCTGAGAGATCTCCCTGAAGGTTTGAAACCTTAACAGATTCTGTGATAGCAAAAAAGCAATCAGCAGTGAATCACAGTTGAGTTGGCACCTTACGACATTCTGGAAGTGTTACAAGTCCATAAGTTCTCCATGCTGGCTTGGAAAGCTGCCACTGTTTTGATTGTTACTTATTATCAAGAGACTCATAACCAAGCTCTAATCTTTCCACAAGTTCGGAGAGCTAGTGAGGAGTCAGAAACTACTCCACCTGATCTTTTAGAACTTCAGTAAGAGCTTCAGTTGACCTAATKAAGTCATCATACAGTGCTACTGTACAGCTGATGTAGAAGTATATTATCACCATACATAAACATTTTTTTAGCAGTTACTTAAAAAAAAAAGTGTGACTTTATTGTATCTCAAGAAAGAAAGAGAAAATAGCATTACAAGAATCTACAACTTCCTCTGAAAAGCTTAGCACAAAAAAGAAAAATCAAATATTTAGGTGTACTTTTTTTGGTTCAAGATTATAGCAAGTACAAACATTCTTTTCTAGCTTGGAAACCTCATAATTTCTCATGAACTCCCTGGCTTTAAAACACTTCTCAATCCTAGATATGTGTTGATACCTGAACGGCAATGTTTTCTTAGGATCCCAAATTTTTCAAATCTTCCGATTAGCATTTAATATTTTTCTGTATAAGAATTAAATTCAATCTAAATCTAATAATTCCAGGATCCTATTGACACTTAAAAATATAACCTGTTTTGGACTGAGATAACAGACAAATGAGGGTCATTAAAGGACATAAATCTGCAATAGAAAGTATTGCTACAACATTTTTGCTTGTGAATCAACACTAAATTTGGGCTTGYTTGATAGAAACTATGCTGCAGATGGCTATCAGGTAACTGACAGAACAAGTTCTTCAACATTCATAGCCATTAGAGTTCAAGTGAAAGTTCTAACAAACTGAAAGAAAAATTAAATAGTTTTCTTTCAGGCCAAATATAAGATAGATAAATCTAGTCTACCTGTTTTATCTTTTACTTCAGCTTCAATCCAGTGCACATTCTTTAGCTGTCTTCRTAAAACATGGACATTCTCTTTAACTGTGGAAAACAAAAAATTACATCAAGAAGTCTCATCATGCTATCACAATTTTAGATGAACTTAACTGCAGAACTATTATGCCTATATATAAACATTTAGGCTTATTATTAATCCAATATAATAATAAGTATTATTAATTTTTCATAGTGGCTTACAAATTTTTCTACTTGATCTTCTGCTATATCAGACGTCGTATCAGAGGATTGTAATCTAATTTCCCCTCTGGGCATAGGCTTGGAAATATTTTTACACTATACTAAAACTGCTCAAACACTTGCATGTCTTCAGCCAACTCTCAAACTGAAATTAAAAAAGTACAGCGTYTGGGTTTGATCTATGAGAAAGACTTACAGATATGATTTTCCTGAGATTTAGTTTTCCTAGAAAGCCTCTTTACCTTTGTTTCATTGTACAAGTCATAGAACATGTGAAATATTGTATCATTTAATAGATTCAAGATATTCCAGATATGGTCAGGAAAATTCTTGCCTATGACTGCATTTGACAGATTATGTCCAAGTTTTAAGTAAAAAAAMCCCACTTTTGTCAATTATGGAAGTTTTTTTCTCTAAAATGACTTTATGTAAGCTCCTTTGAGGTGGCTGCTGTTTGCACTTTTGTAATACTAGAGATAGAAACAGTAAACAAAGCAAAATAAATCCCCCCCCCCCCATTCCTACAAATCCTTGCAATTTTACAGTTCTATTCATCCAGCAGGTTCAAAGCACTTTCTAAAATATATCAAGGGAATAACTYGATATATCACTGGAACAGAGCCACCATTACAACTAAGCCACATTCCTTTATCTCTCCACAYCCAAATCAATGAACAAGAGACACTAGATTTCTTCAATATTGTTCAGTTAAGGCTACCTTCTTATTATGAACCACTTATTAAAACTGCTGTGAATTACAGCAGTAAAAATAGGTTTGCTGAAGCATCTGAACAGTTTGGAGCTATTAAATTTAAGAATAGAGGCAAATAATTTAAACTGTTCTAACTAGAAAACACRGAAAATTGACTGCATAAAATTTCAGCAATGACTATTCCCCCTAGTACATATTGCTTTACATAGATGTTTTAATATTGAGTTTTTAAATATAGCTTAATAAAAGCAGCTCTAACTTACTATCTTTTCGTGCTTGAATTCATTTCTCTTGATGTCTTCTGATTTTATACAACTATCATCTCACTCTATCACAAAGCCTACAAATAGACATGTCTTGCCTATGTCATAGTAAATTGGTATCCATTCAACAGCAAAACAGTACTACTGCACCATCATTTTAACACCAGGTCTGAGTCCATATTAGGTAGTATATTTCTGACATGAACTGCTCTTAGGTTTCTCACTGAAACTGCCATGCAAGCAAAGTTATGCTGCATTTGTGGTGTCTCCTTTTCTCCTAATAAAATTCCAAGCCCTTCCTCTGAGGTACGGCTAAAATTGCTGTGAATTAGCAATGTTCTTCAAACACAGCAAAACGAATAATGCCACAGAGCCATAACAACCTGACCTATCTTACTTCAGGTAGTCTAAGACTCCAAATGCCATTGCTATGATAATTTTCATCATCTTGTGTGGAAGACAATACTTCCTTGAGAGAATACTTCCTTGCTGTTCCTCAGAAGAAAGACGTCAGATATGCAATCCTTTCTGCAGACAAAGGGGTTTCTGCCATTGACTACACATTCGTATGAATGGAGTTCATTAGTGGGAGGGAGAGTGGGGCTTTGGGGTATTGGGAAACGTGAAAATAGYAAGTAGTCTTATGAATCCGTTTTGTATTTTTAAGAAAAAAAATAGTCATAAGTTTCAAAGGCTGATAATTTTGATGTTTACTACTACTTATAAAACAGGAACTATTTAGCAAGGCTAAGCTAGTGAGGTTTGAAGTTGAATTTAACACRAAAACTGGGAAAGCTTTGATTTTCCACTCTGTGCTGTAATATATCAGTATTAAATCTTAATGTCACTATGTGTCCAAATTGCCCTTTGTCGCATACTCACTAAAATGTACTGCTGTCTAAAAAAGCATTGGAAAAAAGTATTTCCCTTTAACATCTCTTCTGGAAATAAACATCTCCTTACAGAAAATTAATAATTGAGATTTTGAGAGCTTTATAATATATTGATAAAGTATGTTCTCTTAGGCTTAATTCATTTTGCATTACAGTGTTAGCTTGACCACATTTTKGGAAAAGAAATAGCTCTGTCAGCCAAATTGATTTCAGAGACTAATCAAACATAGCTACACTTGTTGTGTATCTCTATCAAGAAAGCAGGAGACTTTAACAGTATTGAATATGGACCAAATTGGTTTTCAGAAACTCCTTCAGATAAATGCTACTATATTGCCACAGATAGTAGGTTGATATATTTTTTAATGACAGTTCTAATACTTGGTAAGTTGCACTGTCATTCTTCTTTATACTTAATAAAATTAATAAAGGTATGAAGACTTTTTGTATCGTTCCAAACGGGGAAAAATAAAATAGAACTCATGATGATAATTTTCTATGTAGTATTCTCAAAGGTACCCTGAGAAACAGAATACAAAAAGTAAAACATCACGATTAGACATTTTCAAGTCTATCTTTTCAATGTGGTCTGTGTCCTACATGCCAACACATGTGCCAGATCCAGGAAAGGTTAAGTTATAGTTTCCAACTGCAAAGCTAACTCTGATAAGCTAAGCTAGGTGTATAGTTTAGGTTAGGTAAATAGTTTAGGTTAACATAGTTTAGGTATTTAAACCTACAGTTTAGGTAAATAAACAGAAGACATAAATATCACATAATTTTAATTAAATTATCAGAGTTCAGCCTGAAACCAACTGCAGTGTCAAGACTTTCATTTAACTGGCTATAGCAAACTGAAAAAGGGGTGGTTTTTTTACATCTTTCCTCGCAGTCTAACTCCAGCTCTTTTGTAATATTCTCTTTAGCAAAATAGGAAAAGAAAATAAAGAATATATGCATATATTAAGCTTCTACTTTTTTTTTCTAAAAGAAACAGAGCCCTAAATTTATCAGAAGCTAAATACTAATGGAATTTATAAGAAGAAATCTCCATTACATGAGCCAGCTGATTCCGTTCTGGCCTCTTCCTCTTGTTCTGGGTTCTTGTACTGGGTTCTCTAGTACAAGACGCCATAACCATATCCTTTTTTATTAAGTTTCTGGCACTAAGAATACAGTACTATGTTTAACAGGTATTAACATATGCATCAATATCTCAGAATCACTGAAATTATATCATTAACCRATTTCTCTTCTATAGTTTTACTTTGAGCTTATAAACAGTTGAAAGAGAGAGAGAAAGATCTGCTTTTAAGCCTGTATATGTCCACAGTATCTTTCTGCGGTGTTACCAGTAATTGGTTTTGTAAACTTCAAGAAAAATGATGCCGTTTTTATCCAAACGACAAGTGTTAACTTAGCAAGGCATATCAACGTGACATAAAGTCAAAAACTCATTTTAATATTTACATTTCATAGTAAAATAGAAATATATTTAAGAATAATTGCTTTGCAGATGGTTGATTTTCCAGTATCAGTAAGAAAACAGTGAATGGAAAATTTCCTTACTGTACACACAGGCTCACAAAAGACTATCAGCTAGTTTCATGCTGGTAACTACTAATGTGGGGCAGGAAAATTGTATTAAATAGAATAAAGAAAATCTGTGTGCATTCGTATACACTTGAGATGAAGCTAATATGCCACAAGATGGCAGATGAAGGCAGCTAAATTGGYAAGCTGTGAAAGAACGTAAGTTTCTGAGCCATTGAAAATAGYCTGCTTTGAAAATAAAGTTTCATTAACCTTGCACACAGGAAATAACTTTTAGAAGCAGCATTACAAAAATAGACATATTATGACCTATTAATGCTTTTATATAATATTTATTCTTAGAATTGCAGCRTCTCGAATGCAACATTTAGACTCAAGACACAGTATTTAAAAATCAAAAATRTTCTTTGAAGCCAGGAAGAATTCCTCCCCATATACACTCCCAGCTACAACTCCAGAAAAGACAGCAATGATTTATTTGTTTATTTTAAATGAGAATTTGCAACTCTTGCTCTTCTCTTCCAYACAAGCCTGCTCAATGACCAAATTAGGGATTATTATACGAAATCAGTGCAGTTTCTCTCCATACTCACTGCACAAGCTGTTCTACCCTGCATTGTTAAATATACATTAAGCCAGAGAGCAACAACATGATCCTCTGTAATTATAATTTACATGTCAAAAGCGGGAATGAAATGACAAGGGGTTCTAGTTACCAATTTAATAAAATACTTGAYATAAATTCCCTTACGCTGGGCTACTGTTTGGAATGCTAAACTCCTGTATCTCAGGAAAGTGTTACAAAACGCTTTGTGCAGGAGTGCAGAGAGAAGTCTGTGGGGTAATGGCTAGTTTGTAAACGTCAATGGGCCAAGTTACTCGACTGCTCGTCTGTCCTCAAACTTAAGTAGTTCTGAGCAGGSTGCAAACTAGACCTAGTGCCAAGACACTTCACATGAAAATCTAGCTGTTGTGATATTTTAGGAACATTCAACTGGAAGTATTAGCTGAGGTGGCTGTTTTAGGTAGTCCTTCTGTGGCTCTAATCTTAACTTCCTTACCAAAAATCATATAAAAATTTGGYACCATTGCTCAGAACTGCTCCTGAATTCACCATTTCTCTTTAACCTTTTCTGTCTGACACTTGATACTTACCTGAATATTTTGTTGAAACTGTGTTCTGTATCTTTCACAGTTATGCAAAAAAGTAACCTTCCATCACATCTAAATCATTCTATCTGCCCATCCAACACAGACAGAAATACCTAGCTTACTTAACAGACCCATTCTCTTCTATTTTGAAACCTATGTCTGTAACTAACTTCTGATGGAAAATAAATAGRATTGGATCATGAATGAGAAAGGCCAACACTGATGAATTATACCTACAAAATTACATCACACMACTGACAAGTCACCTTCATTCATCCCTGTCCCTGTTATAGGCACATTCAGGACATCCACAGGTACTGTGCCCTAAGTAGCTCGCTGATATAACTTCTTCTTTTGTAAATAATTAGTCACACCTGGAGAATTTCTMTCTCATATTCGGTAACTGTTCACAAACACCGGAAAAGAAGCTTCTGAAATTCAAACTATTGAAAAATCCCAGTGAACACTTAAGAATGAACATCAACAAAACTTGTTTCAGAGCTAAGCAGCTCTCTCAGGTTTCAGTATGAACAGCCATACACTGGCATGCTAGCTATTGCAATGGAGGCAGGAGAATGGGGAGTCATATTACAAGCTAAAAATATAGCCCTGCTGCCTCAGCTACGAAGCATTTGTGGGATAKCTGCTAAGGTGTGCAGCTCACACAGAGATCTGGAAAAAAGAGTCCACCTGCATCAGGGTAGGCAGCTAAGTCTACATMTGTCATAACAGGATATCTGCAGTCCAGCCTTTTTTAGGTACATAAATGCTACTGAAAAATGAATATAYGCAGATCAGGTAATATCAAATACAGTATAAGCATGAACTGAATGTGTAACATTAATAACATTCATAAAAATATAGGCAGACAACTGAGTTGAGATTAAGTATAACAGCATTCCAGCCTATTTCAGGTACAGAGGAGTTACTGAGAAATAAATATATGCAGACCTGGAAACATTCATATACCATGTTAAGCATGAGCTGAGTGTAAAACATCAAAAACACTGAAACAGAAGCGCATGCTTAGTACGATGAAATATTAAATCTCTTAGAGAATATATTCTAGATTTCTTACTGGCCATACCCTACAATGTAATTCAATGTGTAGCAAAGAAGGGTGCATAAGAATCACAGCACAGTGACTGACCTGCTAGTATCCATACTGCATGCTGATTCATCAGCCACRTCTCAGGGTTTTGCTTGTTACCTGGCATGACAGCTGAATGCAAGAACTCAAGTGATGAAACCAGTTTTGAGTTGAACTTTATTTCTGGGTAACATGGTGTGAATCTGGTCCATAGACAAGCAGGATCTGAAAGAAGTTCTGGTGCAGTTCTCCGCAGCTAATGGAAGAAAGGAGATTTGGGGTCCCTAGGATAACAACAGTGACGGGACACTGGCTGCTAGTAGCATAGCATGGCTACTGGGGGGAGTGGGGAAAGAGTCCACATACAGCCTTAATTCCTTTTTTGCTCTGATATGAGCAAGTTTTAGTTTCATAAAGTTTAGTTTCATGAAGTACAATGACATAACATCAGAACATACAATTTTTGAATTAGGGCCGGTTTGCATTCACTAGCCATGGGTATGGCAGAGTTACAATTGGATTTTCTGCACTCATTTTCAGAATTATYCCTTTAAGAAGATCCTCAAAGAAAATGAAAGCTGATAACCACTTGAGTTTTACTTTATAGCATTATTTCAGAGTCAGAATTACTTCTTCCTCCTTAAATATTATTCCCTCTCCCATAAAAGAATAAGATGCCATCACTATCTTTTTGATTAAATATTGACTTTTTTTAAAAAAAATCATAAGTTTTCAATGCATTCTAAAGGCAAAAATGCAACAATACTAAGAGACTAGTGAAATTGTAGAAAAAACAGTAAGAATATTAAATGAAAGAAAAGAAGGTATTGTCAGCTGAACAAAATAGAGGCAGCAGGAAAAACAGAGAGGAATGCATCAAATCTATATCTATGTCTTATATTTTTATTTTCTTATGTTATTTGCATTAATAAGTTGATACTGCATGATGGTGCATCAAGATTCACCTATGGGCAGAAGCACCTAATGTTAGCATCTAAAATGAAGGGGGAGCATCTAATTTTAAAAGTTGTTTCAACTTATTTCAAACTGTAAAGTTCCTATTAAAATGAATGGGTGGGACTGAGTCCTATTAAAAAAAAATCTTTACAGAAAATTCCCTTGATTTTCCAAAATAACCACAAAGTCTTCAAGCATATAAAYATAAACAAAGGCACAAGAAAAAGCCTCATACCCTCAAAAGACACTTAACAAATGGCACAATGTCTATTGATAAAACCATGAATAGCTAATRCATTTTAGTAGCTTAGATAAGCTGATTACTTTGCAGGATAATTCATACACTGAGAGACTAGTGCTTAAAATTCAAGGGTATTTTCAGTGAGAATTGACATTTCCCCTAYTGTATCCAAAGGCAAAGCAGCATTCACAAGAGAAGAAAAATTYCCCTAGTATGTCTAATGCAAGTATACCAATCTAAGAAAAATTACATAGTGAATCTTAAGAATTTGTCTTAAGGAGGGMATAGAATTCATTCTATTAGGTGCTCTCTTTTCTGTCATTATACCATACATGGATATTGCGAATGTTASCTAACATAACAAATATAGGATTGACAGGAAATTACCAGTTCATATATGAATGAAAAATAATGTAAAACAGGAAGAGATAGAGAGAAATAGTTGGAAAGGTAGAGAACTGAGTGGGAGAAGGAGAAATAAAAACTTTTCTTCCTGAAACTTGGCAAAAAAATCCCACAGCCTGAGGTTTGTAACCCAAAATTCAGCTAAAAATAAACTAATTTGGGGGGGGGGGGAGGAAGGGGAAGGGAAAAGGCATCAAGAAAAGAAAGAAAAAAGAAGTAATACCAGTCTAATAATGATATTTTTTTTTTAATGACGGAAAATATAGATGAAATTTCAAGTTTTGTTGAAACAAAGTCTTATTTATCACAGTTTCAATTTTTTATACATCCATATCTTGCTGGAAAGTGTTCACTCAGCTTTAGAAACTGATTTCAGAAATAGTAATTCACAGAAAAGAACTCTCTGAGACATTTCTCTCTAGATAGAAGCTTTTAATAAAAATGTATATACCTACAACAGTTTTCTGACTATATGAATGAAATACAGCAGAAAGACTGGGGTTTTTTTTGTTTGGTTTGGTTTTTTAAACTCACCAATATAGAACTAATGTAAAAACATGTAAAAACAATTGTAATTATTCCCCATAAAGTTTTAAGAGAGGAAAATTTATTTTTTGCAGCACTTAAATGATGGCAACAGATGTAGTTCTCATTACAAAGAYGGTTTTAGGAAAAGTCATATTGTTATTGTAGCAGCTTTGAGAAATGTTGTTCAACAACTATCATGTATTCATTTACCAGTTTRTATCAACTCATTAAACCAAACTTCTGAACAAGTTTACCCCCCYACTAGCAAAGAAGGAATTGAGGACATCAGAGGCAACAAGTAGAGCTTCTACTACTACATTAATCGTCAATGGCTGGATAAGGAAAATGTGGGCCTGTTGCCAAATGGGGTGGGGGATTTAGGGACAGAGAGACATATGTAGCTGACATTCCTGGTACTCCTCCTTTCCTCAGTTTTCACTAACAGGCCTTTCATGCTTAGTGAAAGGGTTTAAGTAGTGGGGGAAAAAAAAGAACAAAACAAAACCTACTATGAGCAGTGCATGAGGATCAAGTCAAGGCTTAGGTGCAAGAACTCGGCCCACACAATTTTACGGGACCCTTTGCCTCAACAGCATCACACTAGTGGATACTGGTGTTTGTTGCGTTGTGTTGTCCTCGTTGTGTAGCAGTGGTAAACTAGTCATTCATGGAGCGACTGGCAGAGACACAAGCCCAGTTCTAGTGAAGGGAGCTTCAGGCTGAATAGATGGGATTGTACTCCCTACTTGTTGCCACTGGCTCTACTGCCTCAGGATTGACTTTCTCGATGGACATGGCAGGTTTTGAGGTTTTTGAACAGACAATGTAGTTTTCAAAGAAGAGAATCAAGTTATAGGCCTCCCCAGGGCTCTCAACTRACCCAACATTGTTGGGTGTGCTCAGACCCAGCTGTCAGGTTTCCTGGCAACCCGAGTAATTTTCTGAGAGCAGCACTGAAATGACCACTGACAAAATCCAAAAATTAATTGATTCCCCATGTTGGGGGGGGGGGGAAAGGAGTGGTCTCAAAACACATCCATCTTGCAATAGTCCTGTTTGGTCTGTACAAAACCTCCTGGAGAAGAGTGGTTAACCATAGACTTCAGAGCTCTGAGTGAGGTCATGTTACTATCAGCTGCTGCAGTCCCGAACACTCTCTTTTATGAGCTAGAAGCCTTCCCCCCTTCCAAAGACAGACACAGACAYGGACAGAAGCCATTTTCCCTTAGCTAGAATGGTGTGCAGTACACCTGGAACTAGCTGCCCCAGAAGTAGTAGCACAGCCTTACCATCCACCATGACAATATCTATCAAACCTTAAAGYAAAAGATCTTCATACAATCTTTCCACTACTTTGATGATGAATGGTGGAACAACTCCAGATAAAATACTAAGTAAAGGGCAACAGGCAGTCAATATCTTTCTCAGTGCTATATTTGCCACTAAATGCTCCAAAGTAAAAGGAGTCACTCCAGAAACACAGCTTCTAGGTGTGCAACAGGAAGATGGATGGAGACATATCCATCTGACCAAATTGTTCAGATAAGCATCATGAACTACCCCTTCCTGCCTCTTCCCCTCCCCTCAAAAAAAAGGGAGTGGGGGGAAAGAAGAAATCCAAGTCTTCTGTGTCATTAATAGATTTTGGCATATCCACATCCTCAGTTTCAGCCAATTGACAAAACTCTCACATTAAGTGACTACAAAAAGTGCAATTTTGAGGAGGAAGAGGTATAGAAGCAAGCCTTTGAGCAGATCAAGCAGGAGATAGCCCATGCAATGGCATTAAAACTGACTTAGGAAGGTAGCATGATGAAAATGTGTTACACAGCAGTAGGAGAAATAATTAATTGGAATTCTGGAGTTGTAGCTACAAAGGAGCAGACAATAGCTACACCCCTCTGGAACAAGAAGTTCTTGGCTGTACAGGAGGGTGATCTGAGTGCCACTGAAGTATTAGATAGAACAACCACTGCACTCATCCCCCTCAAGAGAGGCAGCACTTATCAGGGCTACATGCCCTGAATTTTACTATCAAGGATTTAAAATKATCTAGGGGATGAGCAGTCACTGCTATGGTGGTTGGCAAAAATGGATCCTAGCCCTTATTTAGAGGGCATGTATTGATTCAAGCTCCAGATTGGGATTAGCTGAGTTTATGAATTGGTGGCCAGTAAATCAACACTATGAGGAAGACTAAACTTCTTGGGCTGTTGAAGCCTCAGTGAATTAAGAGCTGAAAATAAATGACAGTTTGTTTGCTGATTGATCCTGTAAAAATCACCKCATGAAACAGGAGACAGCAGGCTGCTGCTTGCGCAGCCACAAGAGAAGCTGCCACCTGCAAAAGGACTGGATGCTCCAGTCAGTTTAGAGAACTAATGGCCTTGAAAATAGCCTTGGAAGATTACTGGGAGCATTAGAAGCTCCAAGTATATGTATATACAGACTTCTGGATGGTGGCAGTGTGGAAACAGCTCACAGTGGAATAGTGGTAACTAGCAGTAAGGAAAAGCTATTTGGGCAACAGAAGAATGGAAAGCAATACAACGTGCTCTTAATTCCACTGTTCTTTGTCCTACATACATAGCTATAGATAATAGATTTTATTCCCTTCCTCCTTCCCCTGGCAGCACTTTTAAAGGCATCTAAAACTGTCATTGTATCCTGCTCCCACTCCATAACCCTGCCCTCTCTTCCACTCCATTGTCTGACTACTCTAGACTATCTATCCCCAATTATTTCAAATTTTCTAATGATGTCAGGTTTCCTAGATCTCTGATTATTCTCCCTGATCTCCTTGGGAATCCTCAGAGTTGATTCATACATTTCTCAAAGTGTAGTGTCTGAAACCAACAGAATACTCTACCACTCAGCTAAGCTTTGCACTTGCTTAGCTGAGTGGAAAAACTACTTTACAAATCCTGCAGACTTCTGCAGAATATGGTCATATAAATTTTTCCTTAAATACATTCACAATACACATGGATATACAGTGCAGCATTCCCTCCAGATGTACTGTGTATGAAGGATAAGCAATTAACAAGTTTAAAAAGAGACTTTAACCTAGCTTATTCCCAGGCTATATTTATATTAAAAAAAAAAGGAAAAAAAAAAAGAAAAGAAAAAAACAATTACCATACTTTTAAATGAGATGTTAGCCAATGTGCTAACAAACGTAATTGTATTTTTCTTTCCAAGTAAATACATATTTTATTGTAAACAAACAAAAAACCTGAACCTGTTTTCCTCAGACTTYTTAGAAGTTTGCATGTGATCAGAGACAAAGTATTGAAAATTTCAGTATACAAACATGCACATTTTTCATGGTGTGATCTTACGTGTTAGGCTGTGATGAAAACCTTTATACAAACTTGACGGCAGCTGTTGCTCCAATAGTTCAGACTTCTTTCCAAATTGCAGCTTTACAGCCTTGTTCCACTTTTAATTTCAACTTTGCATTGTGTTGTTTGCTTTTGWTAAGTTTCAAAAATAGTATTTTCTCCTCCCTTTCTGAATCTCAGCTTTCTCTTAACATTGTATTCTTCCCTCCATCTGATACGATAACACTACTGTTTTGACATCTCATACATACTGTGCCATGTGAAACAGTTAAGGGCTTGTGTGCTCCTGCAGCAATAATTTGCCTTCATTATAATGGATTGAAGAGTCACTTGATCTTCAAGATTGCTTGATACATTATGTGATCCATCAGTGTTTTAAGCACTGCTGTTTAAACATTACACTAACATTTACAAATGTTAACTCAAGTGACCTCATATTTTGGAAGTTATTGMCTTCACAAAATTGGCATGCCCATTAGGCACACAAAAGGTTCCCTCTTAATGGCTGTAAGAGGGTGTTAAATGTAACTACGACATAGCACAGACATTTGTATTTGCTTTTTAAGTAGAAGTTAGGAGGAAGAAGAGAAGCAGTCCATTCTTCTGCTCCACTGCCCATGACAACAGTCCCTRTCTAAAAGAAAAGGCAAAACGTTTCAGAAAGCAAGGCTCTCACTGTGCCTGGCTATTACTGATTTTAAAAAGTGGAGAAATCTACTACATAACCRTAATTATTGTACTGGCAAGCCTTAATGAAACTAGCTCGAAAGAGATGGGACTCACTGCACCCTCCATTTTAAAACCTAATTTAGGTAAAACTCACGGAATTACAAAATCACTGTAACCAACCAACTAAACATACAAACAAACAAACAAAAACATAAAACCCTAAAATCTCATATCATCAACATGTTTGAGCAAGATTAGTCAAGCACTGCCAAGTCATGCAGTGGAAGAGCMAGTATGGTCCATTTGAAATCAATAGCACAACTGAGTACTAATGATGCAGTCAGTCTTTCACAGATTATATTCAAAGTCAATGATTCCAAGCCTTTTGGCCTAAAGGAACATTCTCAACCCTGAAYATTTTTTGCAGGTCACTTTGCATCAAAATTTATTGAAAATACTGCTTAGTGTTGCTCTGATGTACCATTTACCTCAGCCTGGAACTGTACCAGATTGCTACAGTCCAGAAGCAGAGCACAAGCTAAGAAAACAGGTTATGAATGTCACAGAGTTTATTTTTCAGTAACCATGCTGGTAGTAAACATTTGTGACTGCTCATTTTGTTCAGCTATCCTTTTCCAGACCATTTATCCATATTAACATTAATATTCAGTAACAATGCGTATGTTCTTTTATTTAAATGTTATTTAATCATTACAAGTATTACAACACTTTRAGCTGTCAGTTCCCCAAAAATACAGAATAAAAAAAATCTGGCTTTATCATGTATCTTATTCAGTCTTTTTTATGTCACTCCCTGTGGTTAAAGAAACTGCACTGCTCTGTTGAAGGTTTCTTTTCCAATTTCAGTCACTACRCTTATTTTCTAACAGAATGCCCTAACACTGTACTCACAGACACTGGAGAGGCTATTCAAACACAATAAAAATGAGAAAGCTCAAACACTGTGGCAGAAGCACTTGACAGTATCTCCTGAAATAACATTTTATTGTAATGTACAGAAAGACTCCAGTACTACGTCAATGACTGTCATTTCCAATATCCCACCAAACATCAGTGCTGTCAATTCCAGTGACTTTGTCGAGTGTTTCATGATAATTGGTGTGTTTCCATAAGCAAYGCATCCTGGAGTAAAGGTATGGAGGAAAAAGAAAAAAGTGTGATCTAAGCTACTCTTAACAGTTCAGAAAACAAAAGGTAAAAAAGAAGAAAGAAGAATCCCTAACAGTGAAACACCTCCAGTGTTTCTCTAGTGCTCTCTAGTTTTAAGTGACAGGGAGAGGGAAATGGAGAAAATAATCAGCATTCAATATTTCAAAAACATTTTTATACCAGTCATTGAAATTACATTTCTGTTTAAGTATTTTTTTTCTTACAAATCTTCAACTTTTTAGAAATGGAGATAGGAAGAAGATTAGTCAAGCTGCTCTGAATAAATTGTCCTCCCAAACTTCTGACTTTTCTAGAAATATTAACTATCTAGGAACTGATTAAAGTTCCTATATTTTACATATTTTAGGTAACTTTAAACTCCAAATGAGTTTTTAAAAGGCTACATCACTCCATCACTCCTTCCTCTATGCATCTCAGACAAGAGATGGTAAGATTCTCTAGAATTACTGRTTCATTTTGTATAAAAGCTTTTGCTAGCCAATAGATTTTACATCTGTCATTTTTAGATCAAAGTCCTTGACCCCTAAGGCTATGTAGTTTGTTGTATGCACATTAAAAACTAATTTAAACAGTCTTTATAGGTATGTGAGATTTTCCACATCGTTAGCTTGAAAAGTATAGCRCAAACTGTGGGAATTCACTGATTCTTTTTATAAATGACTGTCTCTTTGGCAAACGAAAATATGCTGAACCACTTTCACTGTGGCTGATCCAACAGTATACAATTGGTTTCAAAATGTATTACATTCTTTTAAAATGTTTTTCTCCAGTCCTGCAATATTCATCATCAWTTTGCAATTCATCAGTTTAGGTTTAAAAATGTCACTTTAAGTGAACACAACACACAAACAGAAGAGGCACTGCTCTTTCTTTCTTGTCTGTAAGCATCACCTTATCTGTACCTCCCTGCCCTTTCTTGTAAGTAAAAGTGTTATTCTCCACACATTCTTTTCCTTTTCAGTCTTCCAATTATCTCTGAATCTTTCCCTGCACAATACTAAATTACTCTTCTCCTATCGTCCACACATCGTTTCTTC
Organism: Rhea americana; assembly: GCF_003343005.1. Classification (NCBI taxonomy): domain Eukaryota; kingdom Metazoa; phylum Chordata; class Aves; order Rheiformes; family Rheidae; genus Rhea; species Rhea americana. The sequence continues at coordinate 242,293 of NW_028185184.1, forward strand.
CCATTCTCTCACCTCTCAACTTTCTTCCTCTGCAGGCTCCCCATGTACTCCTGCCCAATAACTGCTACCCTGCATCATTTATTGCTCAAGCCACATATAGAAAAGGAAGTGATAAGGCCATTTGTACTAATGACAATCACCTTGATACCATCAAAAATAAATGTGACCTTGATGTATRCAACATATGGTATGGACAAAAAGTCCAATCTATTACGAAATAGGAGGAACTACGTGTTTCAACATCCCAAAGACAGTGGAAAATAAATAGCAAAAAGCATTCTTGTTCTAGCACTGTAAGGTTGAGGTACATTTCTATAAACCAGGAATGTTTTCCAAACAAAAATCCTTATGAGTAAGATGACTCATGGGACRTGGAAGTGAACTAAAAACTTACATATCTTCCCTGGGTTACATCTCTTCAGAAAACCTGCATAGTTTTAACRTTTTTAATGCCAAAGATTCCATCCTTATTTAAAAGAAATATTTGTAGGTATCTACACAGCAATGCTTCTGAGACATTTAGTCCAATTATTACATGGYATGCTTGATGAATCAAACATCTGAAACTTATAGTTTCAGGTTAGGCAGCAGAAACTATCTAATATACTTAAGTTCTTCTCTAAATTTGTATATTTTTGTCCAGATAATCAGCAAATGATAGTAGTCATTGGTAAAACATGAAATACTGTTATGTTCTTRTGATTACAGGCACAGTACAAGAAATCAACTCCAAGTCTTTAATTCAATTTATTCGTCAGGATTACTTTGGGAAGATTAGTTCCTCTTAAAAATTCTCATTCCTTATCTACTGTACTTTGTTTTATTAATCTGATTTTAAAAGGTGAAATTATATTTCATTCATTACAGAGTTTCTGTTTTTTTTTTTTTTTGAATTAACACTATTGCTGATTAGTTAGAACTTCTAGCCTTCTGATTATTCATTTTGGACTACGTATTTCCATAATCCACAGAACAACTGAACCACAAGTTTTTAGCCTGTGTTTGCTGGCCAAAATCAATGTGATTTAGAGTTGTATTAATATGATAATGCATAAGTTGTTACTTTATGACAGGTATATTATCTATTAATTAAATAGATAAAACTACTGTACCAGAGTCTAGCTGTGTTGTTATTCTGGGCCTTACTTTAGTGACCCACTTCTCACTTAAAAAAGCTGCTGCCAGTTTGGTTAGCTGTAGTGTTCGGGCTGCTTTTTACTATCTTGAAAACAACTATTAAAGAATATACCCTTCTTCAGCCTTGCTAGAGCTACACCCCAAGTTTTCTGGTTTCCAGTCTTCCTCCTTTCACTGAGCAGAAGAAACTGGCTGCTCTAGTAGTGCTTTTGTCCAGCTGTCCTACTCACTTGCTCCTAATTTCTGTTCATGCAGAGAGCAGGATGAGTAGAAGTTTTTTTTAGGACCTGACTAAAAACATTAATAATTTAGGACCTGGCAGGTTACTCAGATGTAACTCATTGCAATGTTTAGGTATTCAGCAATATATTATGCACTCAAACATTTCAATTCATTTGCAGTGAATGCCAGCAATATAATTAAGTGCAGTGATACAAGTAGGAAAYAGTATCTTTTCAAAATATTTTAAATCCAACCTATGTTATGGTAACAAATTGGTGTTTGATACATTCAGACATATTAAATGAAGAAACCAGTCAAGAGCACACACTGGTGAATTRATCCTTCCCCAAAAAGCTAGTTCTTAATTTAAATTAAAAAAYAGAGAAATAGTTTTTATTTCTTTTTCCACCATTTAAAATAAATATAACAATCTTTGTTGATGTCTATCAGTTTCTGTAGGAAAATATCAGTTAAAATGGTTACAGAGAAATCTGATTTCTGATTGGCTAGCACAATACTATATATGTTTAATTTCTGCAAMAGCAGAAGCATTTTTCTGCTTCCCATACATGTTGAAAAAATGTACAGCAAAAGTTCTCACTGTTATTTGTACTTACATGTGCTAGTGAATTCTTTAAATTTAGAATCCTTTCTCATTGTAAGTCATACTTCATTTSAGGTTGGCTGCCTGCATAGTAAACATAAGTAAATGTAACAGTATCATGAGTTAGTAAGCAAGTCTGATTTATGCTGTAGTCACATGAGAGTGTTTATCAGGCATGTGGTGTAGACAAATTCATACTTAATTACCTTCCAGAGTGATAAAGCAAATTGCCTAAAAATACATTGCAAATCTAGAGAGAATCAGGAAAATAATGTCTCCTATCTCTTACCTGATGGTACAGTATTTTTTCTTCCTCAGCTTGTGAACAATAGAAAAATTCAATGGAAACAAAAAAGAATTTGATAGTACAAATACATTCAGTACAAGCATAATAAATATTACTTCTTCTGATGAGAGAAATCTGTAGTTTAATCTTCTGCTCCACTGTCAAAGAACGGTTCCTCCTCTCTTACATAAAAGTGTTTGAACTTGTTTCTGTGAAAGAAACAAAGTATTCAGGAAGGACTCATTTCTGACTAGTTCTTTTAGGACTTAGCTCGTAAATGCATTGCTGCCTTATGTATAAGCACAGTAAATATGGCCAAAAGCTGAAAAAAAAGGGCAGAATTTAACTGGATAATGAATGCATTTTTAGATCTGTCAGTCAGTAGCAGTAAGACACTCTAAATACTCTTTTTTTGAATATGAAAAGATGAGCATTCCTTTTAGCTTAATGGCCCTGAAGGGTGCACAAAGCATTAGAGAGAGTGAGAAGTCCAGTGTACCTCAGAAAGTCAATGAAYGATCAAAGCATCAGAACAGCACATGCATTTACTGAAATCAAGAAAAAAAAAATTACACTAGTTATTGTTAAACTCCAGTAATTCTSCCATGAATTTGTACCATATATTGCTGATTCTATGGACTGCAGAGCAAAATGAAGCCTGGAAAGATTTGGATCCATATTCCTATACCTGTAGTAATCCTAGGTTCCTCTTTTAGTTGTCCTGTGACTCAGAGACCAAYCCAACACCCCAAGTTGCTCTCCAACATCTGTTAAGCCTTTCCTATTGCCCAAAAGGCGCACCTACTGCCCAGGTAGGAGGCAATGGACTCTCTGTCTAATTCCATACCAGTACTGGACCAGTATTTCCACGGTAACAGRTTTTTGGCCAACTGTGTGACCATTTGTCTGTTAAAAAAAACTCTGATGATACTCTCTCCTCTTCTTCTGTTCTGCCCGAATTTTTAGAAAGTCTGTAGGAACTTTGTTGAGATTATATTCTTCCATGAAATTCAGTTGGAATTAGCCCAACAGATTCAAAATGCAAAGAGAGGAGGAAAGGAAAGTGATTATATGATTTTTCCTAAGCTTCATTTTCTTAAGAAAGAGTCTAGCCTAAGGAGCATTTCTTTGCACAGATGAACTTGCCTACTCCACAACAGCCTAAGACACGATACTGTCTTAGCTTTCTTATTAGTATGCTACTATTCCTTATAAAACCAGGCACAGAAGTTTGAATTGAGAGGGATGAGTTTATTTCAGCTTCATGTTCAAAGATTAATTAAACCTAGTCACTAAATCCTCGGAAAAGAAAGATGAAGATAGTCTTCTACGTATTTAAAGCCTCCATTTAGAGTAGACAATAGTATAGATTTTTTCCCTATTTTACTAGAATAATTCCTAAAGGATAATTACTAAAATATTACACCTTCTATCTGTGTGCAGTGACAATCTACCTTTAAAAGAACTATTTGAGCACTGTTTTGCCTAGAAAGAAAGTAGCAAGTTTAAAATTAGGACTATACTCTGCTGAGATTCAAGTGACAGATTCAAACCTTGAGAATGTCATGCAGCAGAAAGCTTAGTAGTTAGATTCTGTCAGTGTGAGATGCTTCCAGCAGCAGAAAGTGAGAAGAGGGCAGCCGCCTGTCAGATCAGGAAAGAGGAAATTTGTCCTAAAAGTCACAAGGGAACCACAGTAACAAAGTAGCAACGRGAACAGTGCAAGGCTAATAAAAATCCTGCTTGAGGAAAGAGTGTGGAGGAAGAGATACAACACATGCACAGAAACAGGAATGGTAATTAGGCAGCATAGTGGGTATGYATTTTTAAAAAATAAATAAAAAAAGAAATGTTTAAAGAGTGAAGGAGTTCACAAAAAAAAAAAATCTTTCTGACTTGTTTCAAAAAATAAGTGAAAACTCCATTTGCTTCTTATAACACAGCCCACAGGATATTCCTTTCCTCTTATTTAGATGATCAGTCTTTGTAACTTAGTGAACAACATTCAGAAAGCTAACAGCTCAAATTCAACAACCATAAAAAGGAAGCTGATACTCTGCAGCTCTCCTTAACCAATGCTTTGTTAATCATCATTTTGGTGTCTGCTGCACTGGGGGTGCCCAATGCTTACCAGGTAATATAACAATGAAAGATGACAATTTTTCAATGCTAACAATGATATCAAAAGTCAAGCCCTTTAGAAATCTTTCACCGTATGATCCACTCAACATGCATGCACCTATTTAACATGTGTGCTGTATAGCAGGGCAGATTTTCAGATGATCTCTGATATGATCAGCAGACATATGATGAAACCATCTGTATAAAATACACCAAAAATGCCCAAATACAAATGAATAAGTCCTTATTTCTCTAAATACTGGATTTCAATATAGGCCCTAATAATTTTCTTGCAGAGGTGGTAAACCCACATTTAGACCTCTTAAGTCTTAACCATAACCTTCATTTTTGCAGCCTCAAAGTGCTGTGTAAACCTTAAGTAGAAAACTACATAACTAACCTAACAAAAACATAACCACAAGGTTGAAGTAAATCTTCCTGCATATAGAAACAAGTGAATGATTTTGATTCTACACACTAGAGAAGAAAATATTTTCAGAGTATAATGTCCTTCTCAAATACATTCTCTCTCTGCTATATGTGTACACAGACATGAACCAATTCATTCTAATCATCTCAAATTTTTAAGCTGCCATTTTTCCTGTGTAATTTCCTTCAGGTTTTCACAGTGGATTTTTTTTTATTATTATTGTTATTATTTGCAGTAGTCCTTTTAGAGGAGGTCTTGGAGTAATCAAGAGAAAAAAATGTCTAAGGTTTATTTTGATAACAGCAATGMAATTATTTTAATGACATGATTATTCACTTTCTTAAAAATACATGAAAATTGTATTGGAAAAACCATAAAAAGGAGATTCTTACATCTACCAAGTACCATGTAATTAAAATATAATTTCTTGTTTCTGTATTTTGCCAACTAAAGATTTTACCAAGCTTTCCCCACCCCTGCTTTTCTTTTAATTAAAAAGTAGGTTATAAAATGGTCACACTTACAGATCTATTGAAAATAGTTGTTTGTTGGTATACAATCTGAAAGTGACAGTCAAAAGCAACATTTCATGTTTATATAACTCCTAGCTACTAAAGGAGCCATAACTCCTTGCTAACTATGCATAAATCAACTTATCATCACCTTGACATTCAGCAACTTCTAAACAACCTGGGCATTACTTGATGCATTGAAGAGTATATACAGCTAGAAATGCAAGAGAGTTATGGCCAAGGACTGTGGGACAACTCAGTAAGCATTTCTTATTAAATGCTGTGGGACCGTTAGTACCTGCAAAGGAATTATWCTTTCAAGCTTGGCAATAAACTGCACCATTTGAATTCCTAAGATCAATGGCAGCTGCAGTTCATAACTTCAGCAGTCCCTGATTGAGAGATTTTGGGAACTCGGAACCGTTTTCAAGATGTTGAGACAAGTGAATCATAGATTAATAGAGTAGGGATGAAAAATGTGCTATCTCTGTGTCAATTTAAATGGATCAATTTGTCAAGCTCTGGAGACAATGTGAAAGCTGTAGTCATTGCTGGTTTTAGACAACAGATAGTAAACRATACCTTTGATGTCAAAGTCTAGCACTGTAGAGCTAGGAAGTTCTAGAGCCAGTAAAAAGTAGTAAAATCCAGAGGGAGAGTCAAAAAAGATATTTTTCAATAAGTAGAATTGGGGCTAGGGGTATTTTTAATAGTAATAGGGACTTGATAAGCATTCGAAACTTTCAAAAGACAGTATATATATTAAAATATCTAAGTTCTAGCACTTACACTGAAAATCTTGGCATCAACTCCAAAGCACTAGCACTTGTAAAAAGTGTCCTTCAGTGCTGAACACTCACAAATATGTCCTTACTACTTATGGAATAAGACATCTGACAGTTACATTTAATCCTGTTTCAATATAGAAAATTAGATTGGAAGATGTCTTGAAATGTCCTCTATGCTCATATTTCCAAAACACCCTAGAATGAGCACTCARTTGGTAGGTTCTAACATCCAAAATGTACTTTCATTGGTGAACACTATTCTGCCTCGTCCACAGCTGTTCTCTGAACAATGACTTTCAGGACTTTCATGGCTTTCATCAACAGSGGTTACTCTCATTCCTTTGACGAATACAGTTTCACCACATTCACTGAACAGAGACAAGAAGATCTGTCCTGCCTAGCAATGTTAAGCTACTCTTTCATTCCAGCTCTCCTCTCGTACTTCATGGCATGTATCCATCACTTTGTGCCAGATCTGGTGTTTATCAAAGCCAAACTAACTTACAAGATGATAGAAAATTATTTGTGCCACATAAACTGTAAAAAAAAAAAAAAAGAAAAAAAAAAGAAAAAAAAAGAAAAAAAAAGAAAAAAAGCAAAGGTGCTAGTGCTAATTAAATGAATTAAATATACCCAAAATGTTTGGTTAAGTGGTAAAGCTAACAGAAAGAACTGGCTGAGCAGCATAGGATGGGGAGTGAAATCTAGGAGGTAATACACGAGAAAAGGTTTTCAACTCTTTCAATTGCCTTGAGCTGTTAAGTCAACTTGCCTGCTATGAAACTAATATATAGTTTCATAAATAGGGCTTGACATAATCCTGTATTAATGGAACTGATTTTATGGCTCTATCTCATCTTAGAAAAGGACAGAAAATGTGTGCATACTATATAAACCTGATAGGAATAGTTTACCACACTCCATATGTAAATAAACCCACTATGAAAATTGCTGTGTCTCCTGCTATAGTATTATTGTTGTTCATTTTGTTTTGGATACCTACAGAAGCGGATAAGGGACATTTGGCACACGTATCTACAGCACAAAAAAATCTTTTCCTTGTATGATGAACATTTGAGTATTACAAAACTACTAGTACTAGCCAAAACTAGTTTTCTATGAGTCTTTTTGCYAATAAAGCATAAGCTCTTTGCATTTACAGAAGATCTTCTGGGAAAGATATTGAGTCACTTTAGACTTTGAGGTACCTTCCTCTCAGACRCCTATTCCCAAAAAGGAATTCAGTGAGTAAACTAACCAATACTGAGASGGTAGTCCTGTGCCCATCCCCATCCCCATCGTCTTCATCCTGCTCCTACCCAAATGTTCCCTTTTGGATCTCCTGTAAGCTACTTCAGAAAATGAGCCCACTCAGAGACTAATTCAGCAAAAATGGGATAGTCCACAGAGGGATCCAGCAAGCTGAAGAGCAGCACAGGGAAAGGACAGGACTGTGTGGCCAGGAACAGGGAGGAAAGAATGGGAGGGACGGGGGACCATGGAAATGCGTCATTACAAATGCTAAACTCYAATTGCAAAAATCACAGAATCATTCACAAACAAGCCCAAGATCGTTCTGCCCACCTCCACACTGACAAGGCACCAATCAGCTTCACTCCAAAAGCTGTATAATCATTTTATCCTCCCTCCAGGGATTTTCAGCTCCAGCCCAGTACAGTCAAGCTGAAATAGTTATCCAGTTTTCCATTAGGAGCTAGCTTGCATCATGAAGCTTGAAATACAGGCAGAAAATTCTTGTCTGTCTGACAAACACAATGCTGAACACTTCTGACTAGGATTTATAACACTTACAGAGTATTAAGCAGAGAAGATGCCTAAGCCAGCCAACAGGTAAAACTGAAAAAAATATACTCTGAAATATCCTCTCTCCCTCAGACATATACGCCTGCCTTAGAAGTACTCCCTGAAAACCATTAACTGTCATTTAATATTTTGATAAAGATGGATGACTTAAATAAAAAAGTATTTTAAAAGAATAAATATATATATATGAATAAATGTATATGCACRTATATAAAATATGTAAAATAATAAAGATTAAATTAAAATTGTTAGCATTCTTGAATTAGTTTTATCTTTATCTTGTTTCTAAATTTTAATTTTTGCTGAACCTAGTGCTGAATGTTGCTCAGTGCACCTATAAATCTCTAGGACTGCACTCCTTGGGCAGTGTGACAGCTACATAACTTAAAATGTAAAAACTTAGGTACCCTATGTTCGTCTACTGCTCATGCCCAGAACTGGACCCACTGTGGTCCAGGTATATTGATACCTACTGCTGTTCAAATTCATTTCAGATTTACAAATTAAATGCACATCTGAGTGCTTCATGTTTTCAGCTTAAATTGTGCTTGAGTTATCATGTCTTTTTTTTTTAATTTAATTTTGCCCTTAAAATAATTTAAAAGTATATTAATGGATTTTATTATTATTATTCCACTCTAACAGACGCTTATCTAGCACTTCCTGTATAAGGTTTCAACCAACAGATAGAAATGGTTTTTAGAAGCAGTTTTAAGGTGAAACACAGAAAGGAGGAATAAAGACTTCCATTTTACATAAATGAGGGAACCAACGTAGGGAACAATAAGAGAACTTGTCCCAAAAAGTACCTATTATAAAAAGAAGAATAAATAAATAAATAAATGACAGTATTCTAGTTAAGTTTGTCTCCATCATCCAACAAAATTTATGGTTACACTGTAGAATGGAAATTCTGCATTGTCTCTACCTGTTAGCCGTGGGTAGTAATATACACACAGTAAAAAACTCCTAAAAAACTTGTAGTTTGATGTCAGAGTTGTCTGGCTACGGAACACATCAGTGTGATTTTGAGACAATACAAACAAACTGCAAAATGATGAACCTCAGTATTTTTTTCAGCATAAGAAAGAAACTTAAACAGTCAGCAAAATTCCCAGAAAAACAAGATATGAGCATTTTCCTCATTCATAAACTTTGTAAGCCAGTTCAGATCTAGTAACAAGTCATCTATTCTCCAGCTCACCTGTCACTAGCTTTTAAGAAAAAATACACAAAAGAGCTGCAAGATTTAAAAGGTGTAGTTTAGTGACTTCTTAGAGGTCTGCTGCAACTGTGTGTGTGTGYGCAATTATCAGTTCAGAAATTACAGAAAACTGCAAAGGGAGTGTTTAAAAGACTGACAAATTAAGYCAGTTTTCTAATTAGGATTCCAATTTGTCAGGAGGCAAATCTTCCTATGAAGCTATACTCTCTGACATGGACAGCGAGGGGCAGACAAAATTAGCCTGTTCTTCCCCCTCTCTTCCCCTTACAGCCCTGCCAAGTCTTCCATTAGCTAAATATTGCCTCCCAAATGGCAATCAAGAAAAAGCTCTTCCCTGTTCAGATTGTTATACCCCAAACAGCAAATATAGCATTTCAGCAAGTGACTGGAAAGCGTAGGTCTTTATGTATCTGTAGAATTTTGACTTTTTTCAGGAACACTGAGCATTCAAAACTTCAGCATAACTCATGAGCAGAAAGACTCGGACTGGTATGATAGACTTCAATCAGTAAGCTTAGTCCTGGGCCAAAAAAAAAAAAAAAAAAAAAAAAAAAAAAAAAAAAAAAAAAAAAAAAAAAAAAAAAGAAAGAAAAAGGATAAAATCCTGAGTTGTTTAAATTGAAATTATCCTAGACTACTGTGAAAGGGCCTAAATTTAAATAGGACCTGTAAGCTGAGATGGGAAAGGGGATGGTAGAAAAGGAATGATAAGAGGAGAAAAAACTGTTGGCTTATTTTCAAAATAGTACTAAATAGCAATCTTGAGTTGACTTTCCCCATGTATTAGGTGAAAGTGAATCAGTGAACTTGATGAAGAAAAGTAGAATATTACTTTTGCTTTCTCCTCCCTTAAGTTAGACTTCAATTCAACTTTTAACAAAATTATGTAAAATTAATTCATAGGTTTGTTACAYACAATTTTAGTTTCAAAACCAAAAAGCCACGTAAGTTATCAGACTTTGAAGTGAGCTTATCGGATAAGTTCATTTGTGCTGAACCCAAAGAATCATTTTCCTGTCTCCAGGGAACAGAACAGACAGCACTACCAGCCTAGGAAATTTGTTATAGGATAACAAAAACTTCCTCAAGACTGCCCGAGTCCAATTCCTTGAAGATACGCCCCTGATAAAACCATCTGTTTAGAAAATTTTATTTTTAAATCATAGAAATATATCCRTTAAAAGCGTAGGAAAAGACCACCTAAAGGAATGCAGCATTTCATTTGTCACAGAAGCTAATGAAAACTACTACTGCAGAAATGCTCATTGTAGGACATCTGAAACAAAAAAGATGAGACAGTGCAACACAGGAAGCAAACTCCAAAAGAGCTTCTTGCAGCCAAGTCATCACATTTCAGGCAAACTCCTTAGAGGACATGCTGCGGAGGTAGCTGTCTCTGGGGAAAGCCCCACGAGGAAAAACACCTCCCAGCTCCTGAAGAACTGTCATTTCACAGCTCCAAGCAACCGAGAAACTGACTGACAAGTCTGAAAATGAATATCAAGCTCCAGCTATGGAGTGGAAAGTTCAAAATGCTCGGTAACAATGGTTGGATGCCTGCATCTGGAGAGAGAAAGTAATCCTGATAGATCAGAGAACAACTACTGAATGGCGTGGCATGGTATGGCACAGTAACTCCAAACAAGCTAAATAGCATTTTATTTTATAAGCAACCAAAGTTTAATTAAATTCCACCTGAATTCTTTCCCTTTGTGGTGTTTGTAAAACTTACATTTATCAAGGTCTCCTCTAGTTTTAAAATTAATTTTATAACTCAGTTCAGTAACAACATCCCAAAATAAAACAATTTTAAATATGCAGCTGAGTTTATTAATTCGATAATAACTACTGGAAAAGCATTGATAAACCACTATAAACAGTGTATTTGATATATTTCTGATTTAACATGATTTTGATACTAAGGATTCACAAAGGATAAAGAAACCAGTAAATCAAAATGTCTACGCTAACACAATTTTCAAGACAGTTAAAGTTTACATTTAAAAAAAAAATCATTTTCATTTAATTGTCCATCTCTGCTTTTTTATATTCTTACCATCAAAACAGGAAGTCTTGACTAATACAATCAATGCAATACTGAGGTATCTGGAATTAAATATGTACTTTCTAGATGTCATATGGAGAGCTTGACTGAAACTACCTTTTGGTTAGTGTTAACTTCTTATAAGAATCACTTTTTTGGAWAATCATTCCTTTTTTATTTCCCTTCAGGTTTGTTCTTAATGGTGTACAGTAAGTTATCAACTAAGTTTTAGAAATATTTTTGAAAACTTATAGAAGTAACATGTTGTTTACATCTAGGAAAAAGGTTTTTGACTAAAAGAAAAGTGAACACATTACTGAAGTTATAGAAGACTGTATATTTTTTCCATTAATCTATACAGATTAGAAAAATGATTWTCAAGAGATCTTGCTTCTGGGACTTAAGAACTGAAATCACTGCTATCTATATAATGTTTGTGGATAAAAAATCTCTGTCTTCAGTTTAGCTACACCTTCATAAAAGCCATACATTCAGGCATTTTCTAAACCAAGGATAGAAAAGAGAAATCTTATTTAAATATATAGACTGACAGAGAACTTCTTTAATGTCAGTGACGATGCCCTGGGAGACAGCCTCACAAATCAAGTAACCCCTTATTCATCCTTGCAGCACCACCTGAAAGAAAAATCAAAGAGCGCAACAGAATTCACAATGAGACACTTGAATAATAAGGGAACCACCATGTCTGCACTACTTTTCACCTTCATGTTGATTTAAATTTAAACTCTATATAAAACCACACTGACGTTCTAGTCTCCAAGGTGAATATTTCAGTAACATTAACAAAGTCTGTGTGGAAAGAATCTTATAGCCATTTAGCTAACAAACCATTTAGACTGACCACTTGAGTAGGGCACCTTGAACTGTAACTGGGGACTCCAAACAACAAAAATGAATACAGCCAAATGCTGAGAGTATTTTGAAATACCGGGGAAAATATCCAGCCCAGGACTCAGCACTATGCTGTTATCAACTCTACTATACACCCTCTGACTAAAAAATAAAGCCTTCTGGAACTTCAGCTCCAAATTTCTAAGCTTTACCTTCTTATCTGGTCAGGAGATTTGACTTTTATTGTAATAATTCCAGGATTGTGAACTACAATTCAGGACACACTAGGAACTAGAAGAAGTGCCTAGAAATTAGATTTATCTGATTGCAGTCCTCAGCTATTTACTTCCAATATGCTGCATATTTGGACACGTAATTATTCTGTTTACATTTTTGGCCACAAGTATATTTTTCAATGCCACAGAGCAAAACATTTTCAGAATGCAACTGCATCTTTWGCTACACTTCTGGACTATGGCATTTGCCTTCTTCCACACTCCTCTCTCCAGTTAAATCCATCATAACTCTGCTCTTTACTGGCCATTAACTGACGCTGAATTTGCCACTGCAGACTTACCATGATGGCATACTGCACTTTTTTTTTTTCTTTTTTGCATACTGCAATATATAGAGCTGTTATAAACCATTAAAACACACAGAATTGGCAATTTACCCTTACAGTTCAAATGTGAGAAGATTCTACTTCTATATTCCTCCCATCTGTCGAAAGCATGCAGTTAAGACACTTTCCAGCCAATAAGCCTAGATTTCTAAGTAAGAAAGTTAACAGTTAATCAGACAGGACTAGCAAACTAATCAACATCTCRTTTTGAAAACAAGATGATCTTTATCATTTTTTGCTAATGGCTTTACATTACTGTTCAATTTTACATATGTATCTCAACTGTCATCCAYGTAGTCAAGTTTTTATGTCCATGAGTGTAACATAGATTAAAGAGTAACTTCACTAGTGCAGCAAGATTGGTTTTAGGASAGAGTCTCATGGAAAAATTCTTAAGGTTTGGACAAGACACTATCATATCTAATGTAAGGCTGTAAAACAAACTGGTACATCTGTTATGTACTTAAGCTTATGTACTTTGGGGAACATCTGCATAGTAGCATCTCCATCAGAAAATACTGCAAACACCCTCACAAATTGAAGACCTGTACTATCAGGAGGTACCATTAGCTTTATAGTAGCAACTACCCAATGATAAAAGTAATCTTTTGAGTATTCATACAATGTGCTGCACTCTGGACACCAGAAAGACAGAAAAGTTCAAAAAAGACARCAAGTATGATTTGACAGAAAAGGAATGATTTGTGATGTATAGAAACTTGTATCWCTTTCATTCCATCTTTTCCAATTTGTTAGAGGAGCACAGTGTTTTTCAAGATATTAAATCTGTTTAAATTCCTGGATAATCCAAAAGTGTAACGAAATAGAATATCTATCTTACAAAAATGCAATAATACCACTATTTTGGAACTACCGGAACTATTTATACATACARTTCAGAATGAATACAGAAGACTCAAAACTGAGCCCAAACTTGTTTAAATTAAGACTAAAATAAATGATTTTTTTAAAATAGTTTAATTGATACAAATACATATTCACTGTATAAGAGAATATAGAAACAGTAAAGAAACTAAGAGCTAGAAATTGTGCTTGGATAATGCTAAAAATACACCCTAACTATTAGTGACAGATCAATTACAGCAAGGTTATATCCAAGTGTTAATCCCATTATAAATAGCATCGGAGAAACAGTTAAAAGTACAAATTTACAGCCATTGTGAAATCTGTTAGCATGCCCTTGACAGTATTATAATTAAGCATAGAGAAAGTATGGCTTAATTATAGTGACTATATGGAACTGACTGTTACAAAATGCATATGCCTTCAGTTTGCATTTCTTACTACTTTTTGCATTTCAGTTAGACTTCTGCAAAGTAGTTTCTTCTAAGCCCAGTGCAGGGCAGCAAAACTCATAAGATTGAMTCTATACTGCCTTAATGAAAAACTGTAACTATAATAAAGACTCCCAGACATGATTCACAGCACCTCACTTTCTTGTTTTGAGCCCAATCATGTTCTTGGGCAGAAAGGTTTATTTTCTGTATGTATATCCTATTTAACTAGACATCAGTTTCCTATCTAGTAGAGATACCACTAGAGGTTTACTGRAGCGAAGAGGAAGTTGAAAGTTGCACACAGAATTTAGGAAACCAAAATATTCACTGCAAACATGTTAATTATTTTCTGCTATACATGAGGTGTGAATAAGGAGAACATGATTTTTAGTAATTCAATTTTATTCATTAAACATTTATTAATTTCTTTTTTTTTTTTTTGGTACAAAGTTATTACACATACCTGACCCTTTTGTTTCCTTCCTGTAGTCAAATCACTATTAGTARAATAAGCATTTATAAATTTGTCTTGCACTGGATAAAGCGATCCATTTCATTATGTGGTATTTTTCCAGAAAATGAGTACTATACCTTAAACGAGCACAGTAACTTCTGGGTAATGAGGTATATGAATATGTTTACTGGAGAGGGAAGGAAGATAGTCATGAAAGGAGGTGTTTCTGCCACTTTCAATCTCAGACACAATAAAAAGTAAACAAAATAGAAAATCAGAATAAGATATTTTATTTCACTGGCAGCCTGGAGAAGAGGTGTATTCAACAATAGATTGCTTTATTTACATGACCACTTCAAGTCCTTCCATTACGTTAGACCTTTCATAATAAGGAGAAAAATGCACTAGTTCACAATACTACAATTGGAGGAAACAACAAAATAAAACTATTATAAAAGAAGCTGAGCTTTCACTCCTTTTTTGRAGTGGACGAAAAAAATAGAACAAGCTGAAAACAACAGAAGTTACTGTTGCCAAGGCTAGARTTTTCTGCATCTTTGAGGATTCCTCTTTAAACTAATATTCTAATATTCYTAATATCACTAAWCAGAACCTTGAAAGAAATGTTAGGAAAAAAGTATGCCTAAGGGAAATACCACCTGGAAAAAATATATTATTAAAAACACTGTTTTAAGGAAAATATTTGTTTCCTATCAYGGGTTTGGCAAGTGTGTTGAACACTGATAAGAACAATGAAAGTGGAAGTGTATGTTTTTACATAAACAAATATGTTTTTGAATACAAATTAAAAACTTGTCTCATATTACTATAATGTTTTCTTTGAGCCTCTAAATAATATATATTCATATTCTCAGATAACTTACTTCTGATAAGCAGGTAGTTATTTGTTCTAACTTGGGACATTCTATTGCATGCAGATATCTTCTCAAATACATCACCTTGTAGGAAGGTGCACCAGTAAGTTAAAAACCAGCATTTTTTGARTAATATTTTTTTGGTCTGATTTTCTTTGCTGTGAACTATTTTAATGGACAAACTAGGTTATCAGCTTCAGCTGAGATACATAAACACAGTGGGTTTAAATCCCTCTCACTGACATGGAAATAATCAGAACATCATGTCTGATTATACTCACAGCCACATTACATTATTCTTAAATAATAACAATTTGAAATGAAAATCTTTTTTACTCCTAAGTAATTTGCCTGAAAAAAAATATCATTTTGTTGTGATTTACATATCCCCARTATATAGACTGTAAGAATGAGTTACTGGCACTCTGTAGTAAATATCACCAAGGATAACTGACTCTCTGCAGCAGGAARGATGCTATAGGGCTTTCTGCTTATGTGGGTATGTCTTCAGATCAGCTATAATTCAATACTGAGTTTATTCAATAAATCCTCCTCCTATAAATCCATGCATAATATCATCAGTTACATAAATTCTTAATGTTATTTTCTGAAGGCACATATTAACCAACTGTATTAGCACTTCAGTAATAACATGCAATACTGGAATATGAACATATCCGTGTTGCTATTTATAATAATTATTAAAGTATTACTATAAAATTCTTAGAAATTTTTATATTTTGTACTTCATATATATATTAAAAAAATAAAATGATATAAAGAGCTACTGAATTCCAAAATAAGATGTAAATTACTGTAGCTGTACAACAGAAGTGAAGCTCCAGAGCACAACTGTACAAAGATACAAAGACTGTACAATGATAAGAGAAGAACTAATATAATCTATAAAAGGACTAATGAAAATTTCCACAAAATACTTCTGTGCAGAGTCAAAATGCTTAAATAGTTTTTAAAGCTAACTGAATCATGAACTGACAACATGGCTGTCAGCAACTGGAGCATGAGCACTTGGTGGAATCATGATATAACTGCTATGCTCTCTTTAATAGTTAAATGCGCAAGAGGATGAACACCCCCCTCCCCCCCAAAAAAAAAAAAAAAGAAAAAGAAAAAACAATGCAACACCATGTAAAAGAACTGAATAAATCCATGGAAAAGAGAATGATTTCATTATTTCAAATGAAGCTCTCGGATTATGCGACCACACTGTCCAGTCTGAACTCTTCCAAATGATAATTTAACACTACCCTAATAAAGCAACCTGCATAGTGAATCCACTGCTGTTGAGGCTCAGTGAGACTGAGAGCGAAAAACAGACCCTGGAGTAGCTGAAAGTGGACAGGGGGAATGAGCCATTACGCTTTACGGTGACAAAGTTGATTCAACGACATACCAACAACCTTTCCTCACAGTGGTCACTAGAACAGAGCAACTAGGGTAGCAGTCAATTACAAGAGCAGGCCATAACTGTCTTAAGCACTTTCAAGAGCAAGTAGCCTTTATAAAATGTCATGGTATGAACTTTCTTTCACTGTTGGAATGGAAATAATTTAAAATAAAGTGTTTCCCTACAGGATATCCCTAAAATCATTCCATTCAATTTATTTAATTATTTATTTTATGCAAAGAATATACTTTGTAATAACAGTTTGAAATGTCTAGTCTCAGCCAGATGAATACCAGGTCTTAGAGAAGAATTTGTTTGGAGGATTTTCTTTTTTGTGTGCACATATCATTATTCTTAGAGATTAACAGTAATAATTTTCAGATGAACCAATTAGATCAAAAGGTTGAAAAGCACAATAAGTGGCTGAAATGTGAAATATTTGCATTAATTGTGTAAATGTAATTTCACTCGACACATTATTTCTTATATGTACAAAACTGTCTTAAAAAACTTCACATTTTGGATCTAGTCAGTTAAAAAAAAACATCTTTGGAAAGTATGATCCCTTGAGGACAGCACCTAAGGGGCATGTGTATGTGTGTTTAAATCCCGAGACTTTGTCCTGTGTGATGTGAATTAAAGGCACCTTTCATCCCAGGGGGAAGGGACTGAAGTAGCTGTATTTCAGTGGTTTACTGCACTGTTTACTAATTCAAGCTGCAGATTTGGTACATGCTTTCTGAAAGGCATTATGTCTCTATGGATGAGACTTGAGTTTATTGTACTTTAACAAAATTATATTTTCTGCTCTGCTTGAAACAACSTTCTGCAGCCTCTGAATATTTTTTKAAATCAGAAGAGAGTAATACTCAACTGCCTTATGTTGAAGGGGTGCTCAGAAAGACTGCATGAAATGGAAAGAATTGGGAATCAGTGGAGATAAGCTTTAAGCAGCCAGATCCCTGCTTTCAGCACTYCTGCTTACCTCTGGGCAAAAGCATACTTGGAAAAATGTCCTTCTTGTCCAACAGATCACTACTGCATTGCAAGGGCATGGAGGAGAAGCTGCTTGTACCCATCTGAAATGTCTGTTACATCTGGAAGCTCTGACTGGCTGTAACCTTTTCAAGGTTAGCAAAACAACATTTTTATTTGGTGAGCTCCAAAAGAAGAGAAGCAAGATACTAGTTTCAAAATAATTATGTACATACATGCATCAATTCAATTCTTGAGACCAGATTAAGGACCCTCTTCAAACGTCACTGTTATAATTCTGTGGGCTGACTTCAACAAAATTACTCCTGATTTGGTCCCCTATGGAACAGGAACATTATGAAGTGCAATAAATCACTGTGGAGGATTCTCATTCTCTGTGTTAAAATGAATTTCTCTGAAGGCATGCTCAAGGCTCTTTTGCTTTAGGCTTCTCTAACGTTCACCCTCAAAGCTGCAGTACTTTTACCCMCTCAAAACCAGCTTCTAAAGCACCACCAATAGGGGCATAAAAGATAACAGACTTAAATATTATCCTATGTGCACTGGGATCTACACTTCTCTTTTTTAACAAACTTGTCTCTGCACCTTTTCCAAAATAAGGTTAGACAGAAAAAAAGATCTTTCAAAATGCCATTGTAAAACATATGCACTGTCTCTCTCTGTCTTCAGTTTCTTCAAGGTCCTTATCAGCAGAAACACTGCAGAACAGAGATCACAGCTGTCTTTACACAAATAACTTCCAAGAGATTTTTTTCCAGATTTTTGGGGTTTCTTTTTTTTTGTTTGTTTTTTTTAGGAAACAAATCTCACTGACTGATTCCGAGAAATCACAAGAAGCTTCCAAGTCTTCAAACTATAACATTATAAACTACCTCAGTCTTCGGCTTTAACACAAATGAGCTGAAAAAAAAAGACTTCAAGAAAATAAAACACACACTTTTCAGTTTTTGTTCTTAGATTAAGCCAAGTCATCATATTCTGAATAAACAGCTTTTGGTATGCAAGTATTATGATTGTTGTCTGACTGATTTTGGTTATCTGCCTAAGTCAAACACSGCTGCCTTAACTAGATGACACACAGTGTGTAACAAAATAGCATGAATGAAYGACAAATGTTAAAGGTAGAATGCAAAACTCACTTTCAGTTTTCAAGATAAAAATTCAAGTTTTAAATATATTGAATTGGGAAAAGTTCAACAACTCAGATATTTGGGAAAGTTGCTAGATGCAACTGTAAAAAGGTTGTCTCCCTTCAATTCTGAATTTTCACTGATTCCTTCACTATACGAAACCCCATATGCAACTTAGGAAAGTTCTCATTTGGTAAAATGGTAAATATAGGATTTTTTTAAATAATAATAAAGGTTTGCTCTGATATAAAACATTTTGTGAGGAGAAAAGAGCAGCTCGGTTTCAGTAATGAAGCTAAGTTCCCACACCTCATCAATGAAGACAAATAAAAYGGTAGAGACTAGCACACTAGGGCCAGATATCTCAGTAGAATTTAAATCTGAATATGGCCTACAGTGCTATAGAGAARACAGCCTTAGAAGATTCAGTCCTTGAGGAATGGTCTAAACGTCTCTATTAGAYCTTTCCAAATACTAATAAAAACAATAACAAGGACAGACAGTGGAGAATTAGAATAAATTCAGCATTTGAGCTACTAAATCGACACCAATCTTTAAGAGGCACAGCATTAAGTTTTAAAGCTCTTACTTTTACAAGTAGAACAGGCAAAAGGGAAACATCCATTTTATGCATGGGTTTCCCATGATACTGTAATTAACACTATATTCACTACCAAAACTAGACTGGAAAATAATGCTTAGTTAAGCATTTGCAAAGAGCACACATAAGATTATATACATTTTTTAATGTGAAACAGTGATACTAGGCTATGTGTGCACTAAACAGCTGAAATATTGATACTTTTCAGAGCAAAAAAAAAAATGTTACTCTGGATCACAATGCATGAAGAATATATAGATTGCTAAATAGCAGTGTATTCTGTAGCTCTAGTTCAGAATTTTTCTGACAGCCTTAAAGTYAGTAAACTTGGTATCAATTTATGTAGCCAGCAAGTATCATCAAGCTGTAGCAGTAACTTTTCTTCATATTTGGCAAACAGAACATAATTTTATGTACAAATAAGTAGTCATCTATGTACTGAAAGCAATTTGTGAGTCAAAAAACTCTCATGATTTACCTATGATGAATTAAGTTCATATACTCAAAAGGAAAAATATGCTATGATTTTCAAGTTCAAACTGTCATATTAGTCTAGCGATAGTGGAGAAGAGGAATGGACAAGTCTCATCTTGGCCTAGAACTGAACAGAACTACCAGGTCATTCTGTAATCTGYCAGTACACTAAGCAGTGGGGCTTACTGAGTCAAAGTTCATCTGAATTACCGTGATGAACTGGAGGTCATAGTCTCTACTATGACCTATGTAAATTCTACTATGTAAAAGCACTTGCACAATTAATTCTGCATACCTCAACAACAATCATTTAGCTAGTGTATTACACAGCAGCTCAATAYAATTAAAAAATGCTACATTAGAATCTGTTGACAATGAACGTTTTATCCCATTGCTTCAAAAAGACCACGTATTTTGCTCTTTTAAAAGACCTGTTAACGTTGGTGTTCCTCCCAGTATGACCAAAAGGTCAAGAAATCTAAGACGAAGGAGAAAGAATCTACTAGCTTTCAAGTTTGGCTTTGAAAGCATTTGTGATAATCTAGGATATATATACACCCATTAATGAACTCTTCGGACAGTATAACGCCTATAAAATTAAACTTAGCAGAAAGACAACTTCTTGATTAATATGATTTATATATCACAGATTAATCAAGGAAATATTTCTAGTATGTTAATTAAACTGCCATCTCTCATATGCACTATTTATCACACACGCTAACAGCAGCCAACTCCCTTGATGGTATCATGAGTTTGATGTTTTCTGTAATTGTGTATAAAATTTGATTTTGATGAAGTCAGCTCCTATTATAGAAAAGCTCTATTTGTCTGCAAACTGCTGTGCAACTATCTTTTTCTCTTTAGACTGAGAAGATATTCTACATCTGCATTTTCTGTCTAGCACTGTATTTTTTTTAAAGGGGACTTGACAACTTTTTCTATAGAGAGTCCATGGCTGCCCTGTCTTCGTGAGAATCTCTGCTGCTGTTTAATCTATCCATAAACCTTCTAGTTCTCACAAAAATGTCTACATACGATCTAAGGATTCCCTGGAACCGACACAGGCACACTTAACAGCATTAATGCTGCGTCTGCCATTTTACAAACYGAAGCAAGYGAGACCTACTCATGCTTCACATTAGATATGCATCTGTTTTCCCACTTCAAAAGCTCTTTATTTRTGTAAAATATGATGTKGATATTCCTCATAAGGTTTAAAGCCCTAATTGTTTTATTAGGATTGATGTAGACACCAGGAAGCCAAATTTCGAAGGAAGTCTATTGTACTGTTCACCAGTGAATTCCATGAAGTCACTAAAGTATTCTTGAAAATGAGTTTTATATTGCTAACGTGTATATGAAATACAATCTCAAAAAAAAGTAATCATCATTCCTGAACAGGAAGAAATGACCTGAGATTTAATAAATAAAAAAATGGTCTATGACCACTCTTCTTTGCRTGAGACAATAGCACCACATCTTCCATTACCTTTCTAACTTGAAGTTTAGCTGGCTAGGAGATTTTCAGCAGTCTGGAGCCTCGGACAGCYCGGAATAAATTTTGGATGGGACAAAAGCAAGACAGTTTCTTAGAAGGGGCTGTATCTCCAGCTTAAAATAGAGTATCAGAGGAACACATCTAGCAATAACATGAATGACTTGACATTTCCTAAAGAAAAAAATAAATAAAATCACTTCAGTATAATGTTTTCCCTTTAAGTTTTACAGAATTTATATTAAAAGCAATCGAAGAAAAAAGGTGAACATCAAAATGAACCATTGCAAAAACTCTCAAAAAAAATGAAGAATTTCAGATGATCCAATGTAGTTCCTTGTTTGCCAGTTCAAAAGTATTTTCTGTTTCAGTTTCATGTCTTAACTCAGGACAGAAATTTTTTTTCATAAGCTATAAAAATTCTCAGTCTCCAGACCATCTGTGAGATGAAATTTATTATACTTATGGTTGAACAGAATGTATTAGGAAGCCCTTTTGGRGACAGTGCTTTCTTTTTTTCTTCAAAACAAAGCATACTAAGAGGTACCAAATTTGCACCACTAGCTCCGTTTCCTTCAAACAAGAACAAGTCAGACCTAGCTGTGGTTAGAAATTACAACAAAAAGTATGGAAAAAAAAATCTTTTTCTTCCCTTCCTCAATACCTATATGGCAAGTACTGACCCTAGGCAGTCCAGCAGMTTTCTGGGACTTCCTGGCTTACAGCTGACTTTACACATTGATCTCTTTTGTTTCTTAGGAAAGACTTTACCTTCCCACTAACACCAAATCCTGGTGGTCTTTGCTTCCTACAACTGCTCCTCTCAGGGATTCACCAGAAGTGACACCCCCAGCCCAGCATGCTCAGTGCCTCCAAGGGACCGGCTCCCCCCGCGAATTTTCCTCCTCCCTAGGAAAGCAGTTTGAGGGAAACCAAGAGGCATCTTTTTGTCCTTTTGTTCAGCCTTTATCTTTTAATAAAACATAGCATGCAATACACAGGTCATTAACTGTCACAGATACGCTGGTACACCAGAGCCCATGTCCTCCAAATACTTCTCTTTCATAAGGATTAAGCAACCTGATTATCTTTTTAAAACATCTAAAACGAAGACTTCCTCACAAAGTATGCTTCGAGTATGTGAGGGAAAAATAGCAATCTTCTTTCTTTTTTGTATCTTCTCCACATAGTGCTAAGTTTTCATCTTCTCTGAACCTTGTTAAATTTCATGCTTCTGGAAGGCAAAAGCATCTTGAGTCACCAAGTTCTTACACCTCCACCATGTCCCTCTTTCTAGCTCTCCAGTTCTGGCTGAATTGGGGAGTAGTCTGTACTGTGCTACCTCCAGCACTCAATCCTTTAATGAGAACAAAGTCATGTTCAACTCACGCTACTAGGATTGATTTCTCTCTACAAAATAATCTGCCAACTATTTTCCCTACTTAGATGCCCTTCCKTAAAACTCTCTATCTTTTTTTTGTTCTTACCTATTATATATCTTATCTTCCCCAGTAACAAGCAAATTGAGACCTGTTGAGAACTGCTCTTGCCAGCTTCATCATTTGGATGGACTGCTGACACATAAGCAGCTTTCCAGGGCAAGGGGGAGTCTTCCCAGAGGTAAAATACTTCAATTACCTCTTCAGTCTACATTCTTTGAGTCTATCACTCTAGGACACACAAGGATTTTCTTAGTTCCCTGTATCCTTTCAGCATTGTGTTGGTTTCTATTTAGTTTGTAAACCTTGAAAATATCTGACTTCCTTCAGTCAGCTTTATTTGTTTTTCCTTTATCTAGGGAATGCTCCTCACGTTCCTGGTTTGTCAACGTGATAGGTTAAGTTTTTTTTTTTTAACCCTCCACCCCCCTTTTTTCTTCCTTCATTCTTTCTCCCCAAAGTTAGGAAATAATTTCACTTTGTGAGCTGTATGGTATATAGTTGTCAGGGATCAGCTCTCCTCATGCTTAGGCTATGTCTCTTTCCTTTCAACTTCAGATTGTGCTTTCTTTCCAAAGATGCCATGGTTGAGGTCCTTCTTTTCCTTATGAACCTTGGTTCCCTTCCAGCACAGCTCATCCACTACTCACCAATCCATTTTGCTGCTCCCCATATTGTAGGATTTTACCTTGGATTTAACTCAGGACTGACAAATTACAAAGTTTGGCTTGTCCGGTGATTGCTTCAGATGTGGGTTGAACAGCCCCACAGAGAGAGCAATCTGTGACTCTCCACACTCTACCATAGTAGAGCTCTCTCAACTCTCTGCACATCTGCCAAGAGCAGAAGATGCTGTCAGGAGTGCTCTGCTCAGTGCTCCCCTCCTTGTGACTTGTTTTGAGCTCTTGCTCATCACTGACCTGCCCTCTTCTTTTGTTGGTTGTACCACCATCAGTAGTCTGGCCTCCTGGTTTCTTTTTTGCTCTAATCGTTCCCCAACATGACAGGACTTGTCAATTTGGTTAGAGCCTGGCCTTAAAGGGATAATGACAGAAGATCCCTGTTGAATTTCACAACACACATCTCTTCTGTTTTTACTCTTGGCAAAATAATATGAGAAAGTTAAGTATCCTGTCCTGCTGAACTCTCAGATTGCAAACTTCACTGCAAGTTTGTGTTAGCTTTCTTTCCAATCATTGTGGCTTCCTCCAGGTGTAGATTCCTCCACCAAGTCAGCTAAACCTCTGACATGACAGAAAGGAAGACTTTCCTAAAGACTTTGAAGTTACTGTATAAAATGTGTTGCAAACTGGGAAGCCACTAACATTTACTGAACTGAGCACAAGAATAAGGAAAAATATTTAACTAAAATTACACAACAGACCATGACTAAATCTGTTTTCAAACMCTTCAGTTTAATTCATTTATTGGTTTGTTCTACTTCAAAAAACCTCCAGCTTTTTAGGTTAAAGGATGTTTGCACGTTTTGTGGAATTTCCAGATCCAGGAAAAAGTGGAACCGATGATTTTCCAGGTTCTGGTCAAGCTGAGGTCCCATCACATAGAATCAATACAGAGGAGATAATGGTCTCAGGAGAATAAACTTCAAAGTCAAGTGCTGCCAGGGTAAACATAAACAAAATACACTGTTCAGAAATTTGTGCACTGTGAAAAAATGGCCAAGAAATACTTTTGATAAATATCATTATTAATTTTGTGGTTTCTAACTCATTAAATGGATTGTAATCTTTATACTTCTGAGATTGTTTCTGTAACATCAAGATTTTCTTACTTTCTTATCTTTTCAAAGTAAATAACAATTAAAGAAAAAACTTTTGAAATTTAAGAATGTATAGCAAGTGTTTGTTAGCTGCCAAGAAATTGATACAACATATAGAAGTCAATCATCATTTGCCCGGGAAAAAATTAATCACTACTTTGTTCTGAGTCTCTCCACTGCCACAGAATTAATCAACAGAAAATACTATTTCAGTGAATCTCCTTGTCACAGTATCAGGTCTAACAAAATTATTCAGATAGAACAAGCATAAGAATCTCAAAAACCACTTTGCAAAGAAACCAAATAGCTGTCAGTAGCCAAGATGCATCTCTTCTCCTTGTTTACTTATAAAGCAGTCAAAACATGTGCCAAGCAGTCAAAAAAAAAGGAAAGAAACACAATTAGAGGAAAAAACAAATAGCTATGATTAACTCTTCTCTTAGTGTTCTACTTCCACCCTACATTACAAACTCTTCAACAAATTTTCCATATCCAGTACAATGGAGGAAAAAAGCATGAGGTGACTGGTTACTGAGAAAAGGTGGAGGAAACAAACAAAAACTTATTATCTCTCTTGGGATATTCTTGCTTGTTTCCCATACACAAACTGCATAATGAATAATGATCTGAATTATACAATTTTAACCATATCTGTCCTGTTCTAATTTGCCTCAGTATACTTACAGAAAATGCAAAGCAAATGGAAAAAATGAGCAGTAACAATGACCTGGGTGGTTTTAAAACCACACTTGGTCCTGCAGCTGACACACAGGTGACAAACTGACTGCGAGAAGCATATGCTCTCTTGATGCTAATTCCATCTGTATTGAACATTCTAGGACTAAAATTTCAGCCCTTACTCTCTTTAATGTAATACTAACACAGTGGGATCCATCCAAGGAGCGGTTGGTAGGCCCAGGTGGAAGTGTTCCATATTGTCCTGCTTATCCCTCAACCAAACAGAAGTAAGCAGCTAAACATTTGGCATTATCTTGATCAGTGCACAAGTCCACCTCCAACAGAGGTGGTAAGTACTGACAGTCAACACACAGTTTCTTCACCCAGGATTTCTAACTCCATGCTCTAGTATAAGGAAGGCCTGAACCTCTTGGAACTTTTCTGCAAAATTAAAACTAGATTTTTTTTTTCCATTTGTACTCTGTATTTCTCCAGGTAAATACAATATGTAAAACAGTCTTTAAAGAATAAGATCAGCATGGCCATCTTGTACATTTATTTTCCTGACTGAATGAGAGGCATAGACCTTACACGTAGAGTGTGAAGTCTGCCATGCTGAAGGAAAAACGAGAAGGCAGATATGATAATTTCTGATTTTATCCGAAAGGATGATTTCCCTAACATGCTCTAGGTGACCGTGCTTGAGCAGGGGGATTGACTAGATGATCTCCAGAGCTCCCTTCCAACCTTACCGATCCTATGATTTCAGTGAGGCTTTGCAAGAATAAAATCCATGGTT